>NW_017671229.1:308425-326064 GCF_001879085.1 Nicotiana attenuata
GAGGGGACAAAAAAGAGTGTAAACTGATTGTTTTTCACAGCAAGAGAGCTCTCTTTGGAAACATAAACTGGCACGCCTATAGTTTTTTTTAGGGGAGGATGTCCGTACTTTAATTTATTCACAAAATTATATCAACGAAATAGAATGTTAGCACACAACATGTGGAATTAAAATAGAAAAAAAAAAAAAAGAACGAATAATGACTAATTAAACTTTGGACTTCTACCAACCCCGTGTATTGGTTACTTGGTAGATGATAAACATTTGCTGTGAAGCTTTGCTGAAATATTGCATAATTGATACAGGTGTTAAGTTGTTTTGTAGGACTGCTAGCAGTTTTTGTTTCATCAAACTATTTTTATTTTTATTTTAAATTTATTATTATTATTATTATTATTATTATTATTATTATTATTATTATTATTATTATTATTGCCCTTCCACATATTTGTTGTTTATTACGGTGTTAATATTATTTGTCTGGTTTCTGTTGTTGTTACGGATCTTTTGTCTCTAAGCCGAGGGTCTCCCGGAAACAGTCTCTCTACCCCTCCGGGATAGGGGTAAGATTTGCATACACTCTATCCTCTCCAGACCCTACTAGTGAAATTTTTACTGGGTTGTTGTTGTTGTTGTTTGTTGTTGATATAGGTGTTAAGTGCAATATATGCTCTTCAGGAAACCGCCCCAAGTTAACAGTAGTTGTTATAAATAGAACTTTATTTATGGTGAATGTCTATATTTAGAGAGATTCTAGGGATTATTACTTGGTGGCTAAGTCACTCTTTCCCTATAAATAGAGGATTCTATTCCATTGCAATTCATCTCAAAGCAATAAGAATTCTCTCTCTCTTTCTTTGCATATTTTTCTTTATTGTTTTATTTCACGTTATCAACACGAGACTCTACCGTCTCAAGAAGCTCTTTGAGAAGACTAAGGTATAACTTTTCTCCTCTTTTAATTATGACTGATATTATGAAAAGAAAGTTCGTTGCCCTTGAAATTTCGGGCAAGAACTATATGACATGGGTGTTGGATGTTGAAATTCATTTAGATGCAGTGGGTCTTGGAGACGCCATTAAAGACAAAAATAAAGCATTCACCCAAGACTGTGCTAAGGCCTTGATTTTCTTGCGCCATCACCTTGATGAAGGGTTGAAAATAGAATATCTCACAGTCAAATCCACTTATTTTGTGGAATGGCTTAAAGGAAAGATATGACAACTTAAAGTTGGTCACTCTTCCACAAGCACGATATGATTAGGCTCATCTGAGGCTCCAAGACTTTAAGTCTGTTTCTGAATATAATTCTGCGATATTTGGAATTACTTCTAAATTGAAACTCAGTGGAGATACTATCACTGACTATGATATGCTTGAAAAAATGTTTACAACGTTTCATGCCTCCAATATGGTCTTGCAAAAGCAGTACCGAGAGAAAGGTTTCAAGAAGTACTCTGAGTTGATTTCTCTTCTCCTTGTGGCTGAACAAAACAACGACTTGCTCATGACAAATCACGAAAATCGACCCACTGGGCCTACACCATTGCTTGAAGTGGATGAGGTGTATTCCCATTATGCTAAGCGTGGAAAAGGCCGTGGCCCTATTCGTGGTCGTGGTCGTGGTCGTGGCCGTAGACAAGGAAGAAATTTTCCTGGTATTAATCACCCATCCACCCCCCACCCCAAAGAAAAATAACCACCAAAAGTGGAAAGGGAAAGATGAGAAGCCAAAGACAAAATGTTCAGAAACTGAATGCTATCGTTGCGGTGGAAAAGGGCATTGGGCAAATATTTATCGCATACCAAGATATTTGGTTGAACTTTATCAAACATCCTTAAAGAATAAAGGCCCTGAAGCTAATTTTGTCTCTGACAATGAATTTGACATCACCCACTTGGATGTGGCAGACTTCTTTGAGCACCCTGATGGAAAAATAGACCACTTGATCGGTGATGGATCTGTAGTTAAAGATGATTGAATAGTTTGATTTTTATTTTTGCATATTCGTAATAGCTAATAAACATCATGCAATCACATTTATTTACATGAGTAGTAGTTATTAGTATCAATTAGTATCATTTATCTTGTGAAATAGTATTAATTCGTTTTGATTAAAGAAGTGTTTAAAAACTTGGTGACTTGACATCATACGTATGCTTTCTGATGAATTTCCTCGCATTCAATCATATTTCTTATGAACTTAAAGTACAGTAACACATATGCGAACCTAATACGCACACAATAACTTTTTCAAACAAAGCTAATGCTAAATGTATGGCAATAGAAGCACACAACAGTTGCATATGCTAATTTCCAGGGAAATAAGTCGTACTACAATCCGATGTTTTAGACTATGTAATTGTTTGTATCATAATTAGAGTTGCTCGAAATTATATTCAAAGGTCATTATTGAATCATTAATTTAACTTTGTTTCTTTTTCCTTTTTCTCTGAAAATACTAACGTTTATTCGTATATTTCTTTCGGTCAAATTATGGGACGCAAATATGGATACCCCACAAAACAAATTTGGATCAAAGTTCAATTATAAAAATATTTGTTTAATTGATTCATGTACGACACATACAATATTCAAAGAGAAGAAATATATCATAGAGAATGCAATGTTCTCCTCCAAATCCAAGAGGAACCTGTTGAGTTTTAAAGATATCCGCCGAGGTGGATATCATATTGAGATAATAGATGAGAATAATCTTGAATATCTCATCATTACCAAGAATGTCTCTGGCAGGAAAAGGGTTATTGAGAAGTTCTCATCTTTATCTTGTGGCCTGTATTGGACAAGAATTAGTGCGATTTAGGCACATTCTATTGTAAACCAAAAGGTTACTGATTCCAATACTTTTGTACTTTGGCATGATTGATTGGGACACCCTGGATCAATTATGATAAGACGGATTATAGAAAACTCAAATGGGCATCCATTAAAGAATTTAAATATTCTTTTAAATAATGCATTTTCTTGCACTTCTTGTTATCAAGGCAAGTTAATTATTAGACCATCACCAACAAATGTTGGGATTGAGTCCCCTGCATTTTTGGAACGTATACAAGGGGACATTTGTGGACCTATTTACCCACTTAGTGGGTCGTTTAGATATTTTATGGTCTTAATATATACATATTCTAGATGGTCTCATGTGTGCATATTGCCATCTCGCAACCTCGCGTTTGCAAAATTAATGGCACAAATAATTCGATTACGGTCGCAATTCCCCGATAATCGAATTAAGACTATTAGACTTGATAATGCTGCTGAGTTTTCATCATAAGCATTTAATGATTATTTTTTATCAATTGGGATAAAAGTGGAACATCATGTAGCTCATGTTTACACTCAAAATGCCCTTGAAGAGTCTTTGATTAAACGTTGCAATTGATAGCAAGACTGTTACTCATGAAAACGAGGTTGCCCACTTCTGTTTGGGGTCATGCCATTTTGCATGCATCAATGCTAGTTCGTCTCAGACCGACAAATTATCATAAATATTCCCCATTGCAATTAGTTTTGGGCATGAATCTAATATATCCCATTTAAGAATTTTTGGATGCACAGTATATGTGCATGTAGCACCGCCATATCGCACCAAAATGGGTCCCCAAAGAAGGTTAGAAATATATGTTGGGTTTGAATCGCCCTCCATTATTCGCTACCTCGAAACACTAACGGGGGGTTTGTTCACTGCATGATTTGTAGACTGTCGATTCGATGAGTCACTTTTCCCAAAATTAGGGGGAGAAAATGGTGAAACCAAACGGAAAATTTTGTGGAAAAATCCATCGTTGTGTCATTTTGATCCACGTGCCTCCATTTGCAAAAAAAGGTGCAAAAGATTATACATTTACAGAAAATAGCAAATCAAATGCCAGATGCATTTACGGATCTGAAAAGGATAACAAAATCACATATCCCTGTAGAGAATGTTCAATCCGTATTGATGTCCCTGTTGGACAATCTTCTAGTGTCATAGCTAATGAGTCAAAAGCACGCCTAAAACATTGCAGACCATTAGGTTCTAAGGATCGAAATCCTAGAAAAAAAAATGATCAAGATGACACTACGAAAGAGTCTCATGAAGAAATCCACGATTTAACCAATCCTGAGATTCATGAGGAAATCAATGAGCCTGAGACTCAAGAAAATAAGGAACTATCAATAAATCCAATCGATATTGAAACAAATTTGAATCGATTGGATATAGTGGTGGATTATGTCTTTGCATATAATATTGCATCTAGCATTATGCGAGATAGTGAGGATCTTGAACCTCAATCTGGTGGAGAATGTCGACAAAGACGTGATTGGCCAAAATGACAAGAAGCAATCCAATCAGAGTTGAATTCACTTGCAAAACGTGAAGTTTTTGGGCCTGTAGTCCAAACACCTAATGGTGTTAAGCCTGTTGGCTATAAATGGGTCTTTGTAAGCAAGAGGATGAGAAAAATGAGGTACAAATATATAAGGCACGCCTTGTTGCACAAGGATTTTCATAAAGGCCCGGTGTCGATTATGAAGAGACATATTCACCCGTTATGGATACTATAACNGGGGACCGGTTGAAATGAAATTGGGCTGGTCCAAATAGGGGTAGAATTGGGTCAATTTAAGGTTAAAATTGAAATGCAAACGAGGCTGTAATTGAAATAAGGGGACGCTAAATGTTAAATGGCCAATTTCCCTTTTTTATTTTGTAAAAATAGTGAAAATGATTTTAAAGGCAAATTAAAAGTACTGAACTAATTAATAATATATAAATATTAATTTAAAAATACTGGGACCAATTTTATAATAAAAAATGCTATTAATCTTAGAATAGGCTAAAATTGCAATTGTATGCAATTTAACCTTTTAAATACTAAATAAATTTGTAAAAATATACAAAAATTACCTTAACTATATTTTGGTTAAATATGAGAATAAAATAAATTATTCACCAAAATTGATAGTTTTGGGAATAATTACTGATTTTGTATTGCTAAAATGGACAACAAATTGATTTTAAAAATCTTTAAAAATTAGGAAAAACCAAAACACTTGGGCATGCTTATATATGCATGTACATACTATTTTGAAAACATTTGTGTATAAAAATACATAGGGAAAAATTGGGTATCAACAGTAGGCGCCATCACGACTCCCGAGGGAGGAAAATCCGGGTCTTGACAAGTTGGTATCAAAGCTCTAGGTTACATGGGTCTCACAGTTCACAGACAAGCTTAGTAGAGTCTGAGGGATCGGTACGGAGACGTCTGTATTTATCCCCCAGAGGCTACAGAGTTAGGAAAAATCTCACATTTGTTCTTTCTTGTTGTGCGGTTTGGTTTCTCGACGCTAATTGAATTTCTACTCTGTTCTTCGCAGATGGCGAGAACACGCGCTTCCTCATCTACCGATCAGCCGCCCGACCCCCCAGCAGCAGCTCCCACAAGGGGCAGAGGGCGAGGTCGATTGCGACAGAATTGTGACCGAACCCATTAGGCTGCCTACGTATCCCCTCTTAAACGGGAATCAGGTCAGACGTAGTTCAAGTTACATAAGGAAATCATAAATGGTTACACATAGTATCGCTTGACTGCATCTGAATTTATTGGTTTTGGCCAAACTTCTCCGTCCATTTCTGCATGTATGAGGGCTCCTCCTGTCAGAACCCGGTGAACCATGTATGGACCTTGCCGGTTAGGGGAGAACTTCCCTTTGGCTTCATCTTGGTGTGGAAAAATCTTCTTCAACACCAGCTGCCCTGGTGTAAACCGTCTTGGTCTGACTCTCTTGTTGAAGGCTCTGGTCATTCTGTTCTGGTAAAGTTGACCATGGCAAACTGCGTTCATTCTCTTTCCATCTATGAGAGCTAACTGTTCGTAACGACTCTTTATCCATTCTGCATCGTCGATTTCTGCTTCCTGTATGATTCTTAGGGATGGAATTTCTACCTCGGCGGGCATGACCGCTTTCGTACCATAAACCAGCATATAGGGAGTTGCACCAGTCGATGTGCGGACTGTGGTGCGGTACCCCAATAAAGCAAGTGATAACTTCTCATGTCACTGCTTATGCTTTTCTATCATCTTCCTTAGTATCTTCTTGATGTTCTTATTGGCGGCTTCTACGGCTCCATTCATCTGAGGCCTGTAAGTTGTGGAGTTCTTGTGTTTTATCTTGAAGGTCTCACACATAGCTTTCATTAAGTCACTGTTGAGGTTGGAACCGTTGTCAGTAATAACTGATTCTGGGATCCCGAATCGACAAATGATACGGTCATGGACAATGTCTGCCACGACTTTCTTGGTCACTGCTCTGTAAGATGCTGCTTCAACCTATTTAGTGAAATAATCAGTTGCTACTAGGATAAACTTGTGCCCATTTGATGCGGCCGGTTCGATTGGTCCGATAACATCCATTCCCCATGCGGCGAACGGCCATGGCGAGCTTGTTGCGTTAAGCTCATTCGGAGGCACTTTTATCATGTCTGCATGGATCTGACAGCGGTGGCACTTTCGTACATACTGGATGCAGTCCGTTTCCATAGTCATCCAGAAATAACCTGCCCGAAGTATCTTCTTGGCTAAGACAAAACCGTTCATATGTGGACCACAGGTCCCAGCATGAATTTCCTCTAGCAGCCTGGATGCTTCTTTTGTGTCGACACGCCTTAGTAATCCCAAATCCGGAGTCCTCCTATACAGGATTCCTCCGTTGTGAAAGAAATTGTTAGACAATCTCCGAAGTGTGCGCTTCTGAGTAGCATTCGCGAGCTCGGGATATTCTCCTTTTGCCAAATATTCCTTGATATCATTAAACCAAGGTTTTCCATCTGCTTCTTCTTCGACATAAGCACAGTAAGCTGGCTGATCATAGATCTTCACGGGAATGGGATCAATGAAGTTCTTATCTGGATGTTGTATCATAGAGGCTAGGGTAGCCAATGCATCGGCGAACTCATTCTGGAATCTGGGAACGTGTTGGAATTCCGTCTTTGTGAACCTCTTTCTCAACTCCTGTACATGGTGCAGGTATGGGAGTATCTTGGAGTTCTTGGTTGCCCATTCTTCTCGGACCTGATGTATAAGCAAGTCTGAGTCTCCAATTACTAGCAACTCTTGGATATTCATGTCAATGGCCATCTTGAGACCTAAGACGCAGGCTTCGTACTCGGCCATATTGTTGGTGTACGGGAACCTGAGTTTGGCAGACACCGGATAATGCTGGCCGGTTTCTGATACTAGGACAGCTCCTATGCTAACTCCTTTGAAATTTGCTGCTCCATTGAAAAACATTCTCCAACCATCATAGGATTCTGCAATATCCTCTCCTATGAATGATACCTCTTCGTTAGGAAAATACGTCTTTAGGGGTTCGTATTCTCCGTCCACGGAATTCTCGGCAAGGTGATCTGCCAATGCCTGTCCCTTGACTGCTTTCTGGGTCACATAGACAATGTCGAATTCACTCAACAGGATTTGCCACTTGGCTAGCTTGCCAGTGGGCATGGGCTTCTGAAAGATGTACTTCAATGGATCCAATCTTGATATGAGATACGTAGTATAGGCACAGAAATAGTGCCTTAGCTTCTGAGCTACCCAAGTCAAAGCACAACAGGTGCGCTCTAGTAAGGAATACCGGACCTCGTACGGGGTGAACTTCTTGCTGAGATAATAAATGGCCTGTTCTTTTCTCCCCGTTTCATCATGCTGCCCCAGAACACAACCAAACGCTCCATCCAATACTGCAAGGTAAAGTAGCAGGGGTCTACTTGGTTCGGGCGGAACCAGAACCGGCGGTGTTGACAGGTACTCTTTGATTCTGTCGAAGACTTTCTGGCAGACGTCAGTCCATTTGGTAGCGGCGTCCTTCTTCAACATCTTAAAGATCGGCTTACAAATGACAGTGGACTGAGCTATGAACCGGTTGATGTAGTTAAGTCTCCCCAAGAAACTCATAACCTCCTTCTTCCTCTTCGGCGGCGGCAATTCTTGAATAGCTTTGACCTTTGATGGATCCAATTCTATCCCTCGGCGGCTCACAATGAACCCGAGTAGTTTTCCGGCAGGAACCCCAAATGCACATTTTGCGGGATTCAGCTTCAGGTTGTACCTTCTCAGTCTATTGAAGAATTTCCTCAAATCTCCCATGTGATCAGCGGCTTTCTTGGATTTAATGATGACGTCGTCTACATACACTTCGATCGCCTTGTGTATCATGTCATGAAAAATTGTGGTCATGGCCCTCATGTAGGTGGCCCCTGCATTCTTTAACCCAAACGGCATCATTTTATAACAATACATCCCNGCACGCCTTGTTAGCACAAGGATTTTCATAAAGGCCCGGTGTCGATTATGAAGAGACATATTCACCCGTTATGGATACTATAACGTTCCGTTATCTCATTAGTTTTTTTGTCCATGAAAATCTTGACATGCATTTAATGGATGTGGTTACCGCCTGCCTTTATGACTCACTTGATAATGAGATATACATGAAAATTTCCGAGGGATATAAAATGCCTAACGCACAATTCAAAGTCCCGGGGAAATGTTTTCAATCAAATTGCAAAGATCTTTGTATGGTCTAAAGCAATCAGGACGAATGTAGTATAATCGTCTTAGTGAGTATTTATTAAAGGAAGGTTATATAAATGATCCCATTTGTCCATGTGTTTTTATAAAGAAAACAACATCGGAATTTGTTGTACTTGCCGTATATGTTGATGACATAAACCTTATTGGAACTCCTATAGAACTCCAAAAGGCAATTAATTATTTAAAGAAGGAATTCGAGATGAAAGATTTCGGAAAGACAAAACTATGTCACGGTTTGCAAATTGAACATATGGCAAATGGAATTTTCGTTCATCAATCTACCTACATAGAAAAGGTATTGAAATGGTTTTACATGGATGGAGAACATCCATTAAGTACTTCGATGGTTATTCGATCACTTGATGTGAATGAGGATCCATTCCGACCTCAAGAAAAGAATGAAGAGCTACTTGGTCCTGAAGTACCATATCTTAGTGCAATTGGTGCACTAATGTATCTTGCTAATACTACAAGGCCTGACATAACCTTTTCAGTTAATGTCTTTAGCAATATATAGCTCTGCTCCTACAAGGAGACATTGGAATGGAATCAAAAACATATTACGGTATCAAAAAGGGACTATCGATATGGGCTTATTTTATGGCAATAATTTCAGTCTCGATCTTGTTGGTTATGCCGATGCTGGGTATTTATCTGACCCACACAAGGCTCGATCTCATATAGGCTATGTGTTTACATGTGGAGGCACTACCATATCTTTGGCGATCGACTAAGCAATCAATTGTGACTACTTCATCTAATCATGCTGAGATAATTGTTATTCATGAAGCAAGTCAAGAATGTGTGTGGTTGAGGTCTATAATACATCTTATTCGAGACAAATGTGGTTTGATGTGTGACAAACTACCCATGATTTTGTATGAAGACAATGTAGCTTGCATAACCCAATTGAAGGGAGGATTCATAAAAGGAGATAGGACAAAGTATATTTCACCAAAGTTATTTTTTACTCATGATCTTCAAAAGAATGGTGATATCAATGTGCAACAAATTCGTTCAAGTGATAATATGACTGATTTGTTCATCAAGTCTCTACCGACGTCAACCTTCAAGAAGCTAGTGCACAAGATTGGGATGCGAAGGCTCGAGGATGTGAATTGATGCTCTCATCAGGGGGAGTTAATGCGCGTTGCACTCTTTTTCCCTTACAAGGTTTTGTCCCATTGGATTTTCCTTGCAAGGTTTTTAACGAGGCAACCAAAAGGCGTATTTTTAGATATGTGTATTCTTTTTCCTTTACTATAATTTTTTTCCCACTGGGTTTTATTTTAGTTAAGGTTTTAACGAGGCACATTATCTGTTGAATAGACATTTAAGAAAGAGTGTTATAAAAAGAACTTTATTTATGCTGAATGTCTATGTTTAGAGAGATTCTAGGGATTATTAATCGGTGGCTAAATCACTCTTTCCCTATAAATAGAGGGTTCTATTCCATTGTAATTTATCTCAAAGCAATAAGAATTCTCTCTCTTTTTTTGCATACTCTTCTTTATTGTTTTATTTTTTATTTTTTTATTTTTTTACCTTGAGACACGATAGTAGGTGTTACAGCAGAAATACATAATGCCAAATTGGTATTAGCAGATCGGATCAAGAGACTTCAGTTCTTTTTAGTTGTACATATTTATTATTGGATTGAGATAGAGATTTATCCAACATTTTATTCAATCATGATTTAGTAAATATGTCAAATGAAAAAAAAAGTAAACTATTGTATAAACACGTGCTACTTTTGAAAAGCAAATTAATTAAATATAAAGTAATAATGATTTACGTAGAAAGGCATCTAACATAAGAAAAAGAAAATACATCACGATGTAATACTAGTATAGTATAAAAATATGGATTTAGCACGGTGTGACAACGTAATTAAATATATATCTATATATATATCGAAAAGGTAACTTTATTTTCTTTGTGTATTCAAAATCTATATTAGTTTTATTTTGTATTTCTAAAATATATGAATATAGTTGTTTAAAATTTATTATTGTCTCTATATCAATATATATCACAATAATAATAATTATATTATTTGTTATCGCAGTGTATAATACATCAAATAATTTATATACCAAAATGGATATCACAAGTTTATTTTACTTCTTTGTGTATATTAAAATATATATCAAAATTTTATTTTTCTTCTTTGTACATTAAAATGTATATCAAAAACTTATTTTACTCTCATAATTATATTTATTATTCTTATATTATAAAACTTTCTCTAAACCTATTATATCAAAATATATTTTTCTTCTTTTGTATCTCAAAAATTTATTTACTCCTATATTTATTATTCTTATATTTCAAAACTTGATCTAAATCTGTTATACATTGGTATCATAGAAAAACAAAAATAAAAAGAATCAAAAAAAGAATGTAAAGAGAATTTGGAAAATTTTCGGATACTTTTGAAAGGAAATGGAACCTAATTTATAGGAAGAAGGTTGCAAGGTAACTTTATTTTCTTACTTTGTGTATTTCAAAATCTATGTTAGTTTTTATTTTCCGTATTTCTAAAATTTGAAATTATAAATATAGCTGTTTAAAATATATTGTTGTCTCTATATCAATATATATATATGTCACAATAATGATAACTATATTATTTGTATATTACAGTGTATAATACATCAAATAATTTATATACCGAAATAGATATCACAAGTTTATTTTACTTCTTTATGTATATTAAATATATATTAAAGTTTATTTTTCGTCTTTGTACATTAAAATGTATATCAAAAATTTAATTTACTGTCATAATTATATTTATTATTTTTATATTTTTAAACTTGATCTAAACATGTTATATCAAAAATTTATTTTTCTTCTTTTCTATCTCAAAAATTTATTTACTCCTATATTTATTATTTTTATATCTTAAAACTTGATCTAAATCTGTCACACATTGATATTATATAAAAATAAAAATAAAAAGAATAAAAAAAAAGAATGTAAAGACAATTTGGAGATTTTTCTGATTTTTTTAAATGGAAATGGAACCTAATTTATAGAAAGATGGCTGCAACAATTGAAAGGAAATAGAACCTAATTTCGAAGGAATATTTTGTGAAAAAAAAAAAGAAATGAAACCTAATTTTCTAGATAGAAGAGAGAGAGAGGGTTCTAACTATTTTTTGCTATTTTAAGGAAAATATTTTGGTTATTGGGTGCTAATTTTTTGGACTTCTGTTGCCAAACCTAATGTAAGGCTAAAAATTTGTCAATTTTCTTTATGAATTGTCATAACATGCCATTTTCCCAATAAATACTGGGAAAGAGCAATTTTTTTTAGGAGTTGTTTGATTCCTGAACTAATCGTGTGGGAATTATAATACAAAGATTACTACTCATGTAGGCATAGTAAATAACAATATAGGTATAGTTATGCAGTAAATAATGATATAAGAATTAGTATAGGTTGATTAATATAAAATATAACAAATGTCATGCGAGAATTGCGCATTTTAAGGATAATATATATATATATATATGATTGTGGTCCCCTTTATACAATAGGGGAACCCTAAATAAGGTATATTCTATTTACAGTAAGGAATATTCTCGGTACAGCTGTCTAACCGCCTAGTACGGAATAGTACAATCATATTCCGGGATTTGCGCCATGATCTTTGGGACGTGGCAGGAATCTGGCCCATTCTGTTACAAGTCCATAATGGTACTATCTCGGGGTCGAGTATACTCGGCTTCGGCATCCATTGTACTTTGCTCTGTGACCATTGCATCCTACCTTCGAGCTCGGATCTGATCCATCGGGCTCGAACTCGACATTGTCCAAACTCGGGCTCGAGACGAACCCTTGAGCCTAGAAATCGGAGGCTTTTGATTTTGACCGTACACAGATAGTCCCCGCGTTTCTTAGAGTGGTTCGATAAGAAACGATTTGATCTTCAATGCTCCGATGCCTCAGTCCCAACGCTAGTTTCCAGATGTCAGCGGCTGAAGTGACTGAAAGGTCGCTTTCGTGCAGTTCCCAAAGTTATTAATTGGAGGCGGCTGACGGTCGGCTGTTTGGCTTCCCCAATACGCTTGAGTAACCTTTATAAATAGGCTAACTTCATCATTTCATAAATTTTACTTCTCTAAACGTTTTCAAAATTTCATTAGCTCCATCTCTGAGTTCATCCTTCTCTTTAGTTTGTTTTTACTTCATCATCAACCCTTTCTTTTTGAATCTCTTCACCACAAAGGCTAAGACGTCTAAATACGTTCCTTAAAAAGAAAAAACCTCTTCATCATCGCATCCGGCCAAAAATAAAACGATAGTGCCACCTCGTATCGAGGAGTGTATTCCCCCGCCGTGCGAAACAACATCTGATTTCAAAATTAAAAAATCTGTATTGACACCAGGTCGATGTGAGCCCATGTCCTGATACGTCTGTTTGATAACCGAGGACGAGCTCGAGCAGGTAAAAAAGGACTGCAAGTGAGAGAACAAAGACGTAGTGATCCCTTCCCCCGAGGAGGACATCACTACATATAAAGCGGGGTACTTAAGCGTGTATACCTACCCATTCACGCTGGACCCTGCAAATCCAGCTCTGGGTCCCATAGATCCAGTTATTCTTGACTTCTGCCAACAATACCAAGTGACGCTTGGCCAAATCTACCCTTCATTCTGGCGAATCGTTCATTTGATCAGATTCTTCTCGAGCCAGGTCGAGGGGATGCCTTTCACCCTCGACCATCTGATCAGGTTTTATAGTCCCCAACTTTATCGAGGTGGCTTGATAAAACTACAACGCCGATCCTCAAAATCTCTCTTCTCCAGCATCGATGAGGACAACGACCCGAGGATGGATGAGCCAGTTTGTCCGAGTCAGGACCTCTGACATGATTCCTGCTGAGAGGATGCTATTCCCCGAGGAATGGAACATGAAAAGTCAGTACATAGTAACTTTATACCCTACTTTATCTTCTTTTTCTTGACTTTATATTTTTCCTCGATCTAACCCCTTTCCGATGGCGCAGCTACTGCTTGGTTTCCTGGTGCGATCCCGGACCTCGAGGGTTGGGTCCGAAAACTGGCTTCCACTTCCTCGTATGTAGAGCGTTGCTGGCGAGATTTAGCCAAGGGCCGATGGGAGGCTAAAAATCATGGTGAGTTCTCTTGTTTGTTTACTTGTATTTCTTTAGGGGAATACTTACTTTGTTTTTATGCAGGTCTCGGAGACGCCGGTGCTATGCGGCCGCCCCCTGCTGGTGAAGAAGAGATCCTGGAGCCTTCTAAAGAAAAGAAAAGAAAAAGGGGGTCGCCTGCAAATCCCCCGAAGCCCAAGAAAAGTGAGGCTCGAAAGCCCAAGGCCGACACGGTGGCCTTATCTCCGGAAATGGCCCAACGCTTTCGGGGTCAGGAGGAAGAAGAAGATGATGACTGCGTGTTGGTAGCTCGTAAAAGAGAAAACACCGGTGCTTCGAAGTCTGCCGAACCGGTGGTGGTTGATGTGGTTCATTCTAGAGCCGAAGAGATCTCCGAGGGGAGTTCAAGCAAAGTCCCCGAGCTATCGAGCAGCAAAAAGGCGCCTCATCTCGGAGGTCGTTTGGAGGGTGAGGCCTGGTCCCGAGTTCCTTGAAAGAGAAGAGAATGCCCTGAGTGGATCGCTAGGGGTGATCAACGTGGATGAATCGCCGCCTGGTCCTGAGTTCTCCGAGGGGCAAATCCGAGATGCTCGGAACATGAAAACTTCTGATGTGGGGACGAGCCACGAAAGGCATGACATCTTTCGAGAATGCCTTGCAGGGATCGAAGATGGCCCCGACCTAGATGCTTCTTTTATTTTCGACGAGGCCCGTCGGCTCTTCAAACAAGTAAGTTTCTGTCCTCTAAAATTATGCTTGTTCTTTACCCTTGTCGTTCGGAGTTCGAGCTGAGCTTGCTCGATGTGAGGCCGAGCTTAAGAAGATCTCGGAAGAGATGGACAGTCTTAAAACCCTCTATGTCAAGAAAGAGAAGGAGATCAACAATCTTCAGGCCGAACTAACAAAGGCTCACCAAGAAAAAACCGAGCTCACCGAAAAGGTAATATTCCCTCCGAAGTTTTGTTATGGATTAGCCCAATCGGTCTTCTAACACTTTTATTTTGCAGTTTCAACAAAAGGGCGAGCTGGTGGAGCAGCTCCGAGAAGAGCTCAAGATGAAGGAGGCCGTGACCCTGGGGTAGAGGCAAAGCACGGACAATCTTGCCTCTAAAAAAGAAACTCTTCGGGAGCAGCTGGCTTCACTCGAACGCCAACTTCAAAGTGTGAAGGAGGAGAGCCTGGCTCGAGGCTGCAAAATCGAGGAGCTTAAAGCTAAGTCCGCTGCTGAGCTGGCCAAGGCCAAATCTGATGCTGAGGCAATTATATCTTCGTACCGAGCCGACGCTGAAGCAGCTAATGCCCGGGCAAAGAAGATCTCTACTGCAGCCGAAGTTAAATTATCATGTGCACTTGACCACGCCAAGTGACAATCCCGGAGGGAAACCCTCGAGGAGGTGCATGCTGGCAGCTTCGATCTTTCAACCGATATTGAAAGGGCAAAGGCTTTGGAAGAAGAGGCTGCCGTTTTGCTTTCTGATGAGGATGACTCAACTAATGGCTCCGAGAGTGGAGGGGATGAAGATGAAGTCCCCGAGGAAGAGGTTCCCGAAGACGCAGCTGCCGAAGATGTGGCCCCGGAGTAGTTTTAGGTTTCTTTGTTTGCCTGTGTTTTTGTGTAGTGACCCCTCGTGGGTATTTGTAAATATCTTCTGAAAACATTTCTTGGTAATACAGGAAGACCTCTCTGTTTTATCTTGTGTTGAACTTCATTTTATCCTCATTTGTGGAAAATCCGATTGTGTGACTCGAACGATCGGTCTGAGTACCAGTTTGGACTCGGAATATAACAAACCCTTAGGTTTCCATTGATAAATATAATAGTCCTCGAGCTAAGTTTAAATCGATTCGATGCAAGCTCGGGATGTCGGGACTCTCGAGTCCGAGTTGAGTGAGAATGGAGTCTCGAACTCTATATATTTTGGCCCTTAAGCCTTTTGAATTTGGCCCTTAGGCTCTTATATGTCGGCTCTTAGGCTCTTTGGGCCGATTCGGCCTCTAGAGTGGCTATATAATTTTTCCCTCTTTTCAGCTAAAAGACTTAGTGAAAATTTGATTATGCCTTAGCATGTGTTTTTCATACCCATTGAGTTTTTTGAAGGTTAAACGAATTGGAACCTAATTAGTTTGTACAAACATAATCGAATACCTCTTGAGGTTTTTCGAAGGCTGATGTTATCGAAGCCTTTAAATTATTCGAGGGCCGAATTTATCGAAGCCCTTTATATTTTTCTTTTGCCGAGGGTAGCCTGATTTAACCGTTTTTTTCAAAGTATTTGAAGGCCTTTAATTAGGTATGCCGAGCCACATTATTTTGGCCATAGCCTTTTATATGATAGTAGTCTTTAGTATGCCGCAGCCTTTTCTATGGCCGTAGCCTTTAGTTTGGTCGTAGCCTTCGGGTGTGTTGATCGCTGCCAACTTCGCACCACTAAAAAGTAGCGAGAGAGGGTCGCAATAGCTTTTACCCGATTTGTGGGTCGGGATCGAATCCACAGAGAGCTAGGATTGGAGTCGAGTATCTATTTAGCTTAGGATCGCGTATATGTTCTTAATTACACTTCTCATAATTTTTGGGGTTTTCTTTATACTCTACTATGATTAAACTACAAATTATAATTGCAACTAAATTAGACTAAGAGTAAATTGCTACAAGTTGTATCTAATGGTTTAAAAGGCACTAGGGTAGTGAGCTTCACCTAAGGCACGATTGACACGATTGACATGATTGGGAAAATATGTTATAACCGTTGCTCAATACTACCCACTCTACACCTCTCGGTAGAAAGAGTGGTTTTGCCCAATTGACTCTCTCGAGACCAATTGGGTATGCATATTTGCCCAAGCAACTAGGGTTCAAGTCGGGTAATTACTCTCTCGAGGTTTAAACCTTTAATTGGGACTATCAAATCCCTTGAGTCCATCCCAATTCCCTGTTGAGTCAATTTTGGAGACTTAGGCTCTCTTTCTCAAGAAGAGCCCAATTCAACTTAGCACAAACTGGTGTTTGCAACCACTAATTTATAAATTAAACCATAAAATTGACCCAAATAACAAACACCCATAATCAATCTAACCTTAAATCACAACACCCATCAATTACCCACACTAGGGTTGAGCCACAACCCTAGCTAATGGGTCTAGCTACTCATGCTTGCAGATAAAATCAGAGAAATAGATGAAGAGAAAGACATATTAATTAATTACTAAAGTAAATACAAAGTTTCAATGATTAAAACTACGTAAAGATGCCAAAAATGGCTAAGAAATATCGTCTCACGAATCAGACGCTAAAAATGAAAAAATATTCTATTTATACTAAGCTGGAAAAAACTGGACAAAAATGCCCTTCGGGGTCAATGCGGACCGCACAAAATGGTGTGCGGCCGCACTAGGCTCTTGACTCTGAAAAATCAACTCTCTGAACCCAGGCTCCGCGGACCGCACAGAATGGACTGCGGTCGCGGAGGCCTCTAGCGCGGTCCGCACAAACACGACCGCGGACCGCACAGGCTTGAACCTTGGAACTTGACATCTCTCTGAAGTTTGCTTCCGTGGACCGCATAAAATGGTAGTGCGGTCGTGGTGTCTTCAGTGCGGGCCGCACAATATCTACTGCGGCCGCACTACTTTGATGCCTTAAAATCCAGTCTCTGAATCTCCCTAGTGCGGACCGCACAAAGTGTAGTGCGGCCGGACTAGGCCTGTTTGTCCTGAGTTGTCTTGTCTTTGGTACTTGTTCAGGTTTCACTCCTTTTTGAGCCGATCTTTGACATCTCGTCACTTTGTTGATCAAACCTGCAATCAAGCACAACTTATGAGCCTTTTGGGACTATTTTGTAAGAATTTATAATCAAAGCGTAAGCAAGAAGGAGCATGAAACACGTCAAAATCCTAGTATCAATCCCCCAAA
>NW_017671229.1:327868-330368 GCF_001879085.1 Nicotiana attenuata
AGTGAGGATGTTAGGGTTTAGGGTTTAGGGGTCTAGTTAGGGTTTAGGGTTTAGGGTTTAAGGGTTTAGGGGATTTAGGTTAGGTTTAGGGTTTAGGGTTTTAGGGTTTAGGTTGGTTAGGGTTTAGGGTTTCGGGTTTAGGGTTTTTGTTTATTAGGTTCGGGTTTGTTAGGTTTAGTTTAGGGGTTTAGGGTTTTAGGGTTAGGGTTTAGGGTTTAGGGTTAGGGTTTAGGGTAGTTTAGGGTTTAAGGGTTTAGGGTTTAGGGTTTAAGGGGGTTTAGGGTGGTTTAGGGTTTAGGGGGTTTAGGGTTTAGGGTTTTAGGTTAGGTTTAGGGTTTAGGGTTTTAGGGTTTAGGGTTTAGGTTTAGGGTTTAGGGTTTAGGGTTATAGGGTTTAGGGTTTAGGGTTTTAGGCTTTAGGGTTTAGGGTTTAGGGTTTAGGGTTTTTTAGGGTTTAGGGTTTTGGTTTAGGGTTTGTGTGGGTTGTTGGTTTAGGGTTTAGGTTTAAGGTTTAGGTTTTAGGTTTAGGGTTTAGGGTTTAGGTTTTAGGGTTTAGGGTTTAGGGTTTAGGGTTTTAGGGGTTTAGGGTTTAGGTTGTTAGGGTTTAGGGTTTAGGGTTTTAGGGTTTAGGGTTTAGGGGGTTTAGGGTTTAGGGTTAGGGTTAGGAGGAGGGTTTAGGGTTTAGGTTTAGGGTTTTAGGGTTTAGGGTTTAGGGTTTGGTTTAGGGTTTAGGGTTTAGGAGGTTTAGGGTTTAGGGTTTAGGGTTTAGGTGGGTTTAGGGTTTAGGGATGTTAGGGGTTTAGGGTTTAGGGTTAGGGTTGTAGGTATGGGTTGGGATTTAGGTAGGGTTTAGGGTTAGGTGTTTAGGGTTTAGGGTTTTAGGGTTTAGGGTTTAGGGGTTTAGGTTGGGTTATGGTGTAGTTTAGGTTGTTAGGGTTTAGGGTTTAGGATTTAGGGTTTAGGGTTTAGGGTTTAGGGTTTAGTGGTTTAGGAGTTAGGGTAGTTTAGGTGGTTGGTGTTTAGGGTTTAGTGTTTTATTTTGGTTAGTGGTGTGTTTATGGTGTGTTTAGGGTGTTAGGGTTTAGGGTTTGGTGTTTAGGGTTTAGGGTTTAGTTATTAGGGTTTAGGAGTTTAGGGTTTAATTAGGTAGGTTAGAGGTTAGGTGGTTGAGCGGTTTACGTGGTCTAGGGTTAGTGGTTTTGAAGGGTTTAGGGTTAGGGGTTTAGGAGGGTTTAGCGGTTTAGGTTTAGGGTTTAGGGTTTACGGGTTTAGGGTTAGGGTTTGTAGGGTTTAGGGTTTAGGGTTAGGGTTTGGGGAGTTTATGGTTTTAGGGTTTGTTGGAGGTTAGGTTTAGGGTTAGGGTTAGGGTTTAGGTGTAGGTTAGGGTTTAGGTAGGGTTTAGGTTTAGGGTTTAGGGTTTAGGGTTTAGGGTTTAAGGCTGGGTTTTAGGTAGTTGGGTTAGGGTTAGGGTTTAGGGTGTTTAGGGATTTAAGGGTTTAGGTTAGTTTAGGGTTTAGGGGTTAGGGTTAGAGGGTTTAGGGTTTGAGGGTTTAGGGTTTAGGGTTTAGGGTTTAGGGTTATAGGGTTTAAGGGTTTAGGGTTTAGGGTTTAGGGTTTAGGGTTTAGGGTTTAGGGTTTAGGTGTTTAGGGTTTAAGGGTTTAGGGTTTAAGGGTTAGGGTTTAGGGTTTAGGGTTTAGGTTTAGGGTTAGGGTTTAGGGTTTAGGGTTTGGGTTAGGGTTTAGGGTTTAGGGTTTAGGGTTTGGGTTGAAGGTTAGGTTTAGGGTTTAGGGTTTTTGAGGGTTTTATGGGTTTATGGTTTAGGGTTTTAGGGTTAGGGTATTTAGGCGTTTAAGGGTTAGGTTTAGGGTTTAGGTAGGGATTTAGGGTTTAGGGTTTGAAGGTTGTAGGTTAGGTTAGGGTTTAGGGTTTAGGGTTTAGGGTTTTAGGGTTTAGGGTTTAGGGTTTAGGGTTTAGGTTTAGGGTAGGGTTTGGAGGGTTTAGGGTTTAGGGTTGTTGTAAGGGTTTAGGTTTAGGGTTTAGGGTTGTTAGGGTTTAGGGTTTAGGTTTAGGGTTTTAGGGTTAGGGTTTAGGGTTTAGGGTTTGGTGTTTAGGGGTTAGGGTTAGGGTTTAGGGTTTAGGGTTTAGGGTTTAGGGTTTATGGGTTTTGGGTTATGGGTTTAGGGTTTGAGGGTTAGGGTTAGGTTTAGGGTTTAGGGTTTAGGGTTTAGGGTTTAGGGTTTAGGGTTTAGGGTTTAGGGTTTAAGGGTTAGGTTTGGAAGGGTTTGAGGTTTGTTTAGGGTTTAGGGTTTAGGGTTTAGGGTTAGGTTTAGGGTTTAGGGTAAGGGTTTAAGGTTTAGGGTATAGGGTTTAGGGTTTAGGGATTGGGTTTAGTGGTTAGGGTCTTAGGGTTTAGGGTTTAAGGTAGGGTTAGGGTTTAGGGGTATTGAGGGTTTAGGGTTTGAGGGTTTAAGGGTTTTTAAGGGTTTAGGGTTAGGTGTTT
>NW_017671230.1:0-61150 GCF_001879085.1 Nicotiana attenuata
ATGAGACAACGTAACAAACGGACATGGATTCAGAGAAAGATGACATACCTGACGAGATTGTCCAAGAAGTTGAGAATTTTTAGAACAGACCTAAGTCCAACCTGGACGAGACGAAAATTGTCAACCTAGGAGATTCAGAAAACGTCAAGGAAACGCGAATCAGCATTCACCTGTCGCCATCAGAGAAGAAAGAATATACAGAATTTCTAAAGGAGTATGAGGACATATTCGCCTGGTCGTATGATGACATGACTGGTCTGAGTACGTCTATTGTGGCTCACAAACTGCCAACCAATCTAATGTGTCCGCCGATAAAGCAAAAGCTTAGAAAATTCAAGCCTGATATGAGCTTGAAAATCAAGGAAGAAGTCACCAAGCAGATCAACGCTAAGGTTCTCAGGGTAGTAGAATACCCGACGTGGTTAGCCAACATTGTGCCAGTGCCAAAGAAGGATGGGAAAGTCAGAGTCTGTGTCGACTACGGGGATCTCAACCAGGCCAGTCCAAAAGACGACTTCCCTTTGCCAAATATACATATCCTGATTGACAATTGCGCCAAGCATGAGCTACAGTCATTCGTAGATTGCTTCGCTGGTTATCATCAAATCTGGATGGATGAGGAAGATGCTGAGAAAATGGCTTTCATTACGCCGTGGGGAGTGTACTGTTATAAGATGATGCCATTCGGCCTAAAGAATGAAGGGGCCACCTACATGAGGGCCATGACTACCATCATCCATGATATGATACACAAGGAGATCGAGGTATATGTGGATGATGTTATTATCAAGTCCAAGAAGGCCACTGACCACATAGGAGATCTGAGGAAGTTCTTCAATAGACTGTGGAAATACAACTTGAAATTAAACCCCACAAAGTGTGCATTTGGGGTTCCTGCTGGGAAAATGCTTGGGTTTATTGTGAGCCACCGAGGAATAGAACTGGATCCATCGAAGGTCAAAGCAATTCAAGAACTACCACCGCCAAGGAACAAGAGAGATGTGATGAGTTTCTTGGGAAGGCTTAACTATATTAGCCGATTCATAGCACAATCTACAGTTATCTGTGAGCCGATCTTCAAAAAGAAGGACGCCGCCACCAAATGGACCAATGACTGCCAAAAGGCCTTCGACAAAATCAAGGAGTACCTGTCAACACCACCAGTCTTAGTCCCGCCTGAGCCAGGTAGACCCTTATTACTCTACCTTGCAGTGTTATATGGAGCTTTCGGCTGCGTTCTGGGGTAGCACGATGAAACAAGAAGGAAGAAGCAAGCCATTTATTATCTCAGCAAGAAGTTCACCCCGTACGAGGCCCGGTATTCTCTATTGGAACGCACCTTTTGTGCTTTAACTTGGGTAGCTCAAAAGCTGAGACATTACTTCTGTGCCTATACTACATATCTCATATCGAGAATGGATCCCTTGAAGTACATCTTTCAGAAGCCCATGCCCACTGGCAAGCTAGCCAAGTGGCAAATCCTGTTGAGTGAGTTCGACATTGTTTACGTAACTCAGAAAACGGTCAAGGGACAGGCACTGGCAGACCACCTTGCTGAACCCCGTGAATGGAGAATACGAACCCCTAAAGACGTATTTTCCTGATGAAGAGGTATCATTCATAGAAGAAGACATTGCGGAATCCTATGACGATTGGAGAATGTTCTTCGATGGAGCAGCAAAGTTCAAAGGAGTTGGCATTGGAGCAGTCCTAATATCAGAAACCGGTCAACATTATCCGGTGTCTGCCAAACTCAGGTTCCCCTGCACCAACAATATGGCTGAGTATGAAGCCTGCATCTTAGGACTCAAAATGGCCATTGACATGAACGTTCAAGAGCTGCTAGTGATTGGAGATTCAGACTTACTTATACATCAGGTACGTGGAGAATGGGCAACCAAGAACTCCAAGATACTCCTGTATCTGCACCACGTACAGGAATTGAGAATGAGGTTCACGAAGACGGAATTCCAACATGTTCCCAGAATCCAGAATGAGTTCGTCGATGCATTGGCTACCCTATCATCTATGATACAACATCCAGACAAGAATTTCATTGATCCCATTCCGGTGAAAATCCATAATCAGCCAGCTTACTGTGCCCATGTTGAAGAAGAAGCAGACGGAAAGCCTTGATTTCATGATATCAAGGAATATTTGGCAAAAAGAGAGTACCCAGAGCTTGCAAATCCTACTTAGAAATGCACACTTCGGAGATTGTCCAACAACTTCTTTCACAGCGAAGGAATCCTATATAGGAGGACTCCCGATTTAGGATTATTAAGATGTGTCGACGCAAAGGAAGCATTCAAGCTACTAGAAGAAATTCATGCTGGGACCTGCGATCCACATATGAACGGTTTTGTCTTAGCAAAGAAGATACTCCGGGCTGGTTACTTTTGGATGACTATGGCAACGGACTGCATCCAGTATGTCCGGAAATGCCACCGCTGTCAGATACATGCAGACATGATAAAGGTACCTCCAAACGAGCTTAACGCAACAAGCTCACCGTGGCCGTTCGCCGCCTGGGGAATGGACGTTATTGGACCAATCGAGCTTGCCGCTTCCAACAGACACAGGTTCATCCCAGTAGCCATCGACTATTTCACCAAATGGGTCGAAGCAGCATCTTACAAAGTAGTGACTAAGAAAGTCATGGCAGACTTTGTCTGCGACCACATTGTTTGTCGATTCGGAATTCCAGAGTCAGTCATTACTGATAATGGCTCCAACCTCAACAGCAACTTGATGAAGGCTATGTGCGAAACTTTCAAGATCAAACACAAGAATTCCACAGCCTACATACCTCAGATGAATGGAGTTGTAGAAGCCGCCAACAAGAATATCAATAAGATATTGAGGAAAATGATAGAGAAGCATAGGCAGTGACACGAGAAGTTATCATTTGCTCTATTGGGGTATCGCACCACAGACCGCACATTAACCGGGGCAACCCCCTATTTGCTGGTTTACGGTACAGAGGCTATCATTCCCACTGAGGTAGAAATTCCCTCCCTAAGGATCATAGAAGAAGCTAAGCTCGGCGACGCAGAGTGGGTAAAAAGTCATTATGAGCAACTAGCCCTTATAGACGGAAAGAGAATGAATGCAGTCTGCCATGGTCAACCCTATCAGAACAGAATGTTCAGAGCCTTCAACAAAAGAGTCAAGCCAAGACAGTTCACACCGGGGCAGCTAGTGTTGAGAAACTATTTCTGCATCAAGATGAAGCCAAAGGGAAGTTCTCTCCCAATTGGCAGGGTCCATACATGGTCTACCGGGTTTTGACAGGAGGAGCCCTCATACTTGCCGAAATGGACGGAGAAGTCTGGCCAAAGCCGATCAATTCAGATGCAGTCAAACGTTACTATGTTTAATCTTTATGCTTTCCTTATACAATGTAAATTGAACTACGCCTGACCTGATTTCCGTTTAAGAGGGGATACGTAGGCAGCTCTATGGGTTCGGTCACAATTCAATAAAAATTTCATTTCCCCCCGAAATTGGAAATTGGGACAGAATTTTGAGGAGGACCCTCAAAATTCCGAAGTAATTTCAGCCGATCGCCGCACGAGCAACAGTCAGAAACGTCAACCCATCAAACTGGGGCAGAATTTTGAGGAGGACCCTCAAAATTCCGTAGCAGGAGAGGTTGCAATGTCCTGAACTACGTCACAGTTGTCGGTTAATCTAAAAGCTATTTTTAATTATACATTTATGTCATACTTTTACAAAATCATGCATGTTTATTATTGAAATTACTTTTGTTAGCAACGCTACCCAATGATACAGACAGTATCACCAGATCAAAGCCGAACGAGTCAAGCAAAGCCAGCGGGGATACGAACTAACCTCCCCCCTTACAAAACTCACGATTTTTCTTTGGATGCAGGCACTAGGATTGCGAAATCCTTAAACATACTGTACGCCCAGGGGACAAACATTGTTCTCAGAACTGTTGCACTTGCCAACATTTGCTATCAGCACACACGAGTAATGCTCCGTAGTCACAATGCTCCTAGTAATCACAATGCTGTAATCTGCGATCAGCTAAGAAAACTCTACTGTCATTTGTTATTTTATTTCTTGTATAAGGCTACCATTCTGCCTTCCCAGACTAAACGCTGTCTCCCTCGGCATCTGCATTGCATAAGGCTACCATTCTGCCTTCCAATTTGCATAAGGCTACCATTCTGCCTTCCGAGACTAAACGCTGTCTCCATCTGCATTTGCATTGCATAAGGCTACTATTCTGCCTTCCAACTTGCATAAGGCTACCATTTTGCCTTCCGAGACTAAGCACTGTCTCCATTTGCTTTCTTGCATAAGGCTACCATTCTGCCTTCCGAGGTTAAGCTCTACCTCCATCCGCATTCGCATATTTGCATAAGGCTACTTTTCTGCCTTTCGAGGCTAAGCTCTGCCTCCAATTTTCTTCGAAACTAAGCGCTATCTCAAGCACTATTTATCTCACTTTTCTTACGAGCTAAGCTCTGCCCTTCAATTCACAAGACTGAGCTCTGTCTTGTCCGCATCATACTACTGCATCCTTCATGGGCTGAAATATCGCCAACTCGTCGAAAGGCGTCATCGTTCAGAGGCACCATCTTCATGGCCCGAGAACACCATGTCATGGCCTGAGGATCTCTTTCAATCTTTTGCATATCATTATTCAAAGGCGTCATGGTTCGGAGGCACCATCCTCATGGCCCGAGAATACCATGTCATGGCCTGAGGATCTCTTTCAATCTTTTGCATATCATTATTCAAAGGCGTCATGGTTCGGAGGCACCATCCTCATAGCCCGAGAAAATAATTTCATGGCCTGCGAATCCTGCACCAAACAACCCATAGCCCAGGACATCATGGTCTGAGGATGTCATTCCTAACCGTCCAAAGACAACATTCATGGTCCGACGGGAATTTGCATCATGTTTAAATTACGCAATATACGCTTGCATTGCTTCTATTTGCAGGTAATCTGGCGAGCAACGACTATCCCAGCAGGAGCGATCCCGCTCCAGTTTTCCCAGCCATATCAAACCTCACCATTCTCGTAAACTGTTCACTCACCCGGCCTTAGATGTTGCGTCCGCTCTTGAGATGACTTCACCGGTATACTTCGCCGATGAATCCAGAACTACATATGACCTGATTCCTGTAAAACCAGGGATATGTAGGCAGCTCAGAAGCCAGGGTGCGGCCTAATCTCTCAAACCGTTTCGCTCGGTCAAAATTGGCCATCATTTCTTTACCCGAAAACTCTTTCATTCTTTCCGGGTAAATAGGGGCAGCTGTTGATACCCAAATTTTCCCCAAAATATTTTTAAAATTGCATATATACTTTCAAAATCATGCATCAATAGCAATTGGTATTTTTCCATAATTTTCCTATATTTTATTAATTTACCCAGCATTTTATTTCCAATAAATAATTACAGAATTGCATCACAAGCGATTTCAAAAGCATTTCTTGATTTAATTTATTATTTATGGTCCTATTTAAATCAAATTATTTCATAATCAGCCAAATTGGCATCGTTTGGCTACAATTGCAATAACTTTGCAATTATAGCCCAAGCATATGATTTTATACTATTTTTTGACCAAAAATTAATCATTTGTATTTTAAAATATTAAATAATCATTTTTAATTATTTTCTGTGCATGAAATTCATTTTTTATAATTATTAGCTATTTCGTAAATTATTTTAATTAATTTGAATTGGGTATTTAACAAATAGCCTAATTTCATTTCAATTCAAGCCTAAATTAAACCAGACCCAAACCTGATTAAATCATCTACCCCTAAGGCCCAATCCACTATCCTACCTGACCCAATCCCTGTTTAATCTGGACAGTTGATCAATTTTGATCAATGGACCAGATCCGTCCTTACCATAATTAACCTAATAGTCTACCCCCCAAACCCCCATTCTCTCATAACTCTCCACCGTTACATCTCTCATCTCTCTCAAGACTCTCTCTGCTAAACCTAAGCTCCTAATCGCCGGTTGTTGGTTCGCCGGTATCAATGGTGGTTCCACCACCACCCCTAGCCTCCGTGGCTCCCCCACGACCGGATTATTGCTACCCTAAGGTCCTCAAGGGACCAACGGCTATTCAACTCACACCTATGGTCTGATTCTGGCCATTCTCAGGCCACCCCTGGCCTGTCTGAGTAAGATCTTTCTTTTTCCGGCTAGATCCATGGCTTCTAAGCCAGAATCTCTCTATATCTGGGTTATCTCTCCCAAAAACCTTAAATTTTGCTCTCGACTTCTTGGATCTATAACAGTTCTAAGAGTTTTCTGAGTTATCTTTACTGTTTTCTTAAGAATCTCTCCGATTTTTCAAAAGCGCCTTTTCATCTTCAAACTAGGGTTCCTTAACCCCTTTTCAAAATGACTTTTCCCTCTGATTTTCCGTATTATTCTATGATTTTTGTTACATTTAAACGTTTATTCATGTTTTTCCCTCTTTTTATCTGATTTATTATGTTAAAACCCTAAGTCCCTTGGTCCTAACCCTGGGTTTTGAGTTTGTCTCTGATGATTTAATTGGTATGTGTGCTTGTTTCTCATGAACGTTCTGAGTTTCTGTAATTTTACCATATTATGTTCATTAGGTTTTCTGATTTTTGCTTCTTCCGCTTATATTATGTTCATTTGGAAAGCATAAAGATTACACATAGTAACGCTTGACTGCATCTGAATTGATCGGCTTTGGCCAGACTTCTCCGTCCATTTCTGCAAGTATGAGGGCTCCTCCTGTCAAAAACCGGTGCACCATGTATGGACCCTGCCAGTTGGGAGAGAACTTCCCTTTGGCTTCATCTTGATGCGGAAAAAATTTCTTCAACACTAGCTGGCCCGGTGTAAGCTGTCTTGGCTTGACTCTTTTGTTGAAGGCTCTAGACATTCTGTTCTGATAGAGTTGACCATGGCAGACTGCATTCATTCTCTTTCCGTCTATAAGGGCTAGTTGCTCATAACAACTTTTTACCCACTCGGCGTCGTCGAGCTCAGCTTCTTGTATGATCCTTAGGGAAAGAATTTCTACCTCAGCGGGAATGACAACCTCTGTACCATAAACCAGCATATAGGGGGTTGCCCCGGTTGATGTGCGTACTATGGTGCGATACCCTAGTAGAGCAAATGATAACTTCTCGTGCCACTGTCTATGCTTCTCTATCATTTTCCTCAATATCTTCTTGATATTCTTATTGGCGGCTTCTACAGCTCCATCCATATGAGGTCTGTAGGCTGTGGAATTCTTGTGTTTGATCTTGAAAGTTTCGCACATAGCTTTCATCAAATCGCTGTTGAGGTCGGAGCCATTATCAGTAATGATTGACTCTGGAATTCTGTATCGACAAACAATGCCGTCGCGGAAAAAGTCTGCCACGACTTTCTTAGTCACTGCTTTGTAAGATGCTGCTTTGACCCATTTGGTGATGTAGTCGATGGCTACTAGGATGAACCTGTGTCCGTTGGAAGCGGCAGGCTCGATTGGTCCAATAACGTCCATTCCCCAGGTGACGAACGACCACGGCGAGCTTGTTGCGTTAATCTCGTTTAGAGGTACCTTTATCATGTCTGCATGTATCTGACAACTGTGGCATTTGCGGACATACTGGATGCAGTCCGTTTCCATAGTCATCCAAAAGTAACCAGCCCGGAGTATCTTCTTTGCTAGGACAAAACCGTTCATATGCGGACCGCAGGTCCCAGCATGAATTTCCTCTAGTAGCTTGGATGCTTCCTTGGTGTCGACACATCTAATAATCCTAAATCGGGAGTCCTCCTATACAAAATTCCTCCACTGTGAAAGAAGTTATTGGACAATCTCCGAAGTGTGAGTTTCTGAGTAGGATTTACAAGCTCTGGGTACTCTCCTTTTGCCGAATATTCCTTGATATCATGAAACCAAGGCTTTCCATCTGCTTCTTCTTCAACATGGGCACAGTAAGCTGGCTGATTATGGATTTTCACCAGAATGGGATCAATGAAATTCTTGTCTGGATGCTGTATCATAGATGATAGGGTAGCCAATGCATTGACGAAGAACATTCTCCAACCATCACAGGATTCCTCAATGTCTTCTCCTATGAATGATACCTCTTCATCAGGAAAATACGTTTTCAGGGGTTCGTATTCTCCATCCACGAGGTTTTCAGCAAGGTGGTCTGCCAGTGCCTGTCCCTTGACCGCTTTCTGAGTTACGTAAACAATGTCAAACTCACTCAACAGGATTTGCCACTTGGCTAGCTTGCCGGTGGGCATGGCCTTCTGAAAGATGTACTTCAAGGGATCCATTCTCGATATGAGATATGTAGTATAGGCACAAAAGTAATGTCTCAACTTCTGAGCTACCCAAGTCAAAGCACAACAGGTGCGTTCCAATAGAGAATACTGGGCCTCGTACGGGGTGAACTTCTTGCTGAGATAATAAATGGCTTGCCTCTTCCTTCCTGTTTCATCGTGCTGCCCCAGAACACAGCCGAAAGCTCCATCTAACACTGCAAGGTAGAGTAATAAGGGTCTACTTGGCTCAGGCGGGACTAAGACTGGTGGTGTTGACAGGTACTCCTTGATTTTGTCGAAGGCCTTTTGGTAGTCATTGGTCCATTTGGTTGCGGCGTCCTTCTTTAACATCTTGAAGATCGGCTCACAGATAACTGTAGACTGTGCTATGAATCGGCTGATGTTGTTAAGCCTTCCCAAGAAACTCATCACATCTTTCTTGTTCCTTGGCAGTTGTAGTTCTTGAATGGCTTTGACCTTCGATGGATCCAGTTCTATTCCTCGGCGGATCATAATTAACCCAAGCAATTCCCCAGCACGCACCCCAAATGCACACTTCACAGGGTTTAATTTCAGGTTGTATTTCCGCAGTCTATTGAAGAACTTCCTCAGATCTTCTATGTGGTCAGTGGCCTTCTTGGACTTGATAATAACATCATCCACATATATCTCGATCTCCTTGTGTATCATATCATGGAAGATGGTAGTCATGGCCCTCATATAGGTGGCCCCTGCATTCTTCAGGCCGAATGGCATCATCTTGTAACAGTACGCTCTCCACGGCGTAATGAAAGCCGTTTTCTCAGCATCTTCTTCATCCATCCAGATCTGATGATAACCAGCGAAGCAATCTACGAATGACTGTAGCTCATGCTTGGCGCAATTGTCAATCAGGATGTGCATATTTGGCAAAGGGAAGTCATCTTTCGGACTGGCCTGGTTGAGATCCCGGTAGTCGACACAGACTCTGACTTTCCCATCCTTCTTTGGCACTGGCACAATGTTGGCTAACCACGTCGGGTGTTCTACTACCCTGAGAACCTTGGCGTTGATCTGCTTGGTGACTTCTTCCTTGATTTTCAAGCTCATATCAGGTTTGAACTTTCTGAGCTTTTGCTTTATCGGCGAACACATTGGATTGGTTGGCAATTTGTGAGCCACAATAGACGTACTCAGACCAGTCATGTCATCATACGACTAGGCGAATATGTCCTCATACTCCTTTGGAAATTCTGTGTATTCTTTCTTCTCTGATGGCGACAGGTGAATGCTGATTCGCGTTTCCTTGACGTTTTCTGAATCTCCCAGGTTGACAATTTCGGTCTCGTCCAGGTTGGACTTAGGTCTTTTCTCAAAATTCTCAACTTCTTTGACAATCTCGTCAGGTATGTCATCTTCCTCTGAATCCATGTCCGTTTGTTGCGTTGTCTCATTGCATGTCACAATCATTGGTTGATCAAGACAAGTAATAGTAATGCTGTATATGTAAAGTAATGAGAGAAAACGATACCAATAAATATTAATTCATAAGAAAAAATCAAAAATGCTTTTGATAAATTGAATAATTGTTTTAAACATCGAAGATCTTATTGCGGGAACTGAAAAATGCGAAAAGAAAATCATTTAGTAAATAAAACAGTGAATAATTCTTGTTTTAGTCTTGCTACCCCGAGGCTCATCGGGATTTGGTTGTCCTGATGGTCCAATTCTTGAGATGTGCCCTCTGCTCACCGTCTGTATGGAAGGGCCTTCCTCCCCCTCCTCCTCGAGAATAACGCAACAGTCCATATCACCGTCCTCTAGAAACAAGTTCTTCACTGCTGCAAGTGCTTCTTCTTCATCTGACCCATAAATAATGTCGGCCTGTTGGAAGGTCTGCTCCAGATGCGGTATTGGCTGCTCTAGTGGGTAGTAAGGACCGCCATGGTGGCTACCAGCTATTGAATTCTTCCCAGGTGTATTCATATCCCAAAACGAAGGTAGTGCCATGTTTCTTGAGTTTTATGGGTATAGAGATTCCTTGGAGGTTCTTACCGAGTCCTTTGCCTGGCTCGTACCCACTCCAACTCAGTATACTCTCGATTTTGCTATCCCACCATTTGTCTTTGAAGATAGCATTGACCCGTTCAATGTGGTGGTAAGCTTCTCCACCCAGCTTCCTTCTTCCCTCGATTGCCGAAATAGTCTGGCGACTGTATGTAGGGTTGCTACCGTCGTCGTGAATGATCACTTCCTGGTGATTCCATTCGAACTTTACTGCCTGATGCAGCGTTGACGCTACAGCCCCAGCAGCATGGATCCATGGCCGTCCCAACAACAAGTTGTAAGACGCTGGTACATTTATTACCTGGAAATCGACCTCGAACCAGGTTGGTCCCATCTGTAGGCATAGACTAATCTCACCAATGGTGGACCTCTGAGAACCATCGAAAGCTTTCACATTGATTGCTCCATCCTTTATCTCATGCAACCCTATACCCAACTTCTTGAGCGTTCTCAGCGGACAAATGTTAAGACTGGACTCTCCATCGATCAGGATTCTGGTGATGAAATGATCTTCGTATTGCACGGTGATGTGCAGTGCTTTGTTGTGTCCCAGCTGTTCAGGTGGCAGCTCGTCCTCATGAAAGGTGATCTTATGGCTTTCCAGCACTTGTCCTACCATATTAGCCATTTCCCAGCTAGTGATGTTATTTGGTATGTACGCTTTATTCAGCACCTTCAACAAAGCATTCCTGTGCGTCTCAGAATTTTGAAGCAAAGAGAGAATGGATATTTGTGATGGCGTCTTGTTCATCTAGTCGATGATCGAATAGTCCTTGGCCTGTACTTTCCTCCAAAAGTCGTTCGGACCTGTCTTAATGAGGGGTGGCCAATTGGAGGTCTGTTTGCTTGATTCAGCTAGATGTTCAGGGGTATAGACTCTACCAGTTCTTGTCATACCCTGTGCTGCGACAGTTTTTACAGTCCTGACCTTGTCTTTCCTTCTCGCCTCGGCTGTATAGTCCCAAGGTACAGCATTTGTACAGAAGGGTGGTGTGGTTGATATCGCCACTAGGATCGGCGCGGCTATCCTCACTTCGAATGGAACATGTGCCTTGGGTGGAAAGACTGCAACCTCAAATGGTGCGGGTGCATTTGCCGGAGACACGAATTCAACCTCAATTGGTACCGGTGTCTTTGTGGGTGGCGCTGCTTCAAACTCAAGAGGTATAGACATATTCACCTCAGCATCCTCAGACGGTTGAATTTGGACTATGATTGGATTGAGAGTAATTGCCAGTTTCTTTGGATCATCACCTTCTGCGATCAACCCGATTGATCCCTCGGGATCCCAATCATCATCTACTTCAATCATGTAGATACCTCCCCCCTTATGGTCTGGCAGAGGATTGTTGCGGACGTTTGGAGCAGGTTCCTTTGCCACAATGATCTTGTTATCACTCAAAGATTGTGTCTTGTCTTTCAAAGAGCGGCATTCATCGATGGTGTGCCCTTTCATGCCGGAGTGGTATGCACAGGACTTGTTTGGGTTAACCCATTGAGCAGGATTCTCAGGGGTTGCAGCAGGGATGGGGGTGACATAACTAGCAGCTTCGAGCTTCTCATATAGCTGGTCGATAGGTTCAGCGATGGCGGTATATTGTTTTGGAGGTCTGCGATCAAAATTAGGTCGAGGTCTAGGGAAGTTATGGCGTGCAGGGGATGATTGATAATGGGATGGTTGAGAATTATACGTGTGGTAGACATGAGCGGGTTAGGAGTATCTGGGTGAAGTAGGTTGATATGTAGGAGGTGGAGATGATTGATAAGTTGGTGGCAGAGCTTGGTACGAGGGTGAGGGTGCTAGGTAATTTGGGGTTGGCTGGTATGTGAGTGGAGGTGTTGGGCAAGGTTGGTATTTGAGGGGAGACTTGGTCCTTTGCGCAACCATCACGGCCCCCACGTCCCTTTTCTTGGACACACCACCGGACTGTAAAGCCTTATTCGCAGCTTGCAAGGCTTCGAAATTTGTGACCATACCACTTCTAATACCCTCTTCAATTCTTTCACCAAATTTGATAATGTCGGAGAACTTGTGGTTCTCAATCATCATCAACCGTTCATAGTACTGCGGGTCCTGAGCCCGGATAAAGAACTTGTTTGTTTACCGTGAAAATGGTAACAACAATTAAATTTGTAAATGGGACTCTAAAAATACGTGATCTATTTTTTAGCTAGTTTGTTAGGGCAATTAGTGCTAAAACGTGAAGTATAATGATGAAAAGCGAGTTAAGCAAGGCAGTAATCGAACCAGTAGGGGGCTGTTGCCCGGGCATAAGGTCAGCCAGCAGATACCTCGGGGCCGAGGTTCAAAATGACTTTGAACCAGAGAGAAATAAGTGAATTAGAGAAAAGAGATAGAGAGAGAGAGAGATATTATTTCATTTGTGGAGAAGTGGAGCAACATCAGTCCCTTACAAGGTAGGGTGAGTCCCCTTTATATAGGAGGGGAACTCGGCTATAAATACATGTGTATTAATTACAAGAGTACGAAGATGGGACGACTTGATGCAAGGCCTCATTGTAGGCTCTAGATAGGTCGGACCTGTCAGATGTAGCCATGTGCCTAGGGGGCTTCCCCTTCTGTCTTGATCTCAGCCCCCGATTCCTTTGAGTCGGTCTTCGATGAGGCCTGGGGCTTGAGGACTCGATCGCGGCCTCCCACCCTCAAGGTCTCGGGGCAAGCTTCCGAAATGTCTTGACAGCAAAAAATATAGTCTTCTGATTTGCTGCGTACAGATAGTCTCCGCGTTTCCCATATCGAAGTGATGGGAAATGATTCTGACACTTGGTTCCTCGAGCTCCTTTCGGGGACTTCATATCCATGATGCGAATCATGGCGCAATCGTTTGTTTGTTGGCCGTCGTCATCTGTCTTGAGAGTTCGTCCTGGTCTCCAGCTGATCGACATAGCTCTCCCCCGACCTTACTGTCATATTTCAGATTAATGGTGGACCGATCCGATAAGTTCGAGCTATCGAGGCCTGCTAAATTGTATGGAGATCTTGCATCGAATTTCGGGGCCTCTAGGAACGTTATTCCGAATGAAGGTTTCCCTTGGGCACCCGGGGGTCCCCATTGATCTTGAGGTAGACAACCATTCTAGGATGTATAAGGTTGGCTTCCTCCGAGGAGTTTGCCTTTGTTTGGGCGCTTCCTTGGGCCCTCATGGAGCTTTGGTGATCGGAGCTTTCGGGGTTTGCTCTTCTTCTCAGGGAGAGGGGGTCACGAGACCAGGCGCTTGCCTTGCATCTAGTACCGGCATTTTGGAGCTCATCAAGGCCCCGTTTCTTGGGGCCGGAGGCTCCCGATGCGGAATGGTGCCTCGAGCATGGAGATAATATGTGCGGCTCCCCGAGTCTCGACTTCTTATTGGAGGGTGTTTTCTGGATTGGATATCGACCCGTCGATTTGTATCGAGGCCGTTGGCTTTCCGGAGCTCTCCTCGAGCAGGCGAATTGTTGTTGCTTTTTGCGCATAAGTGGGGCGGCTTTGGCTTTTTTGCGAGACTTCATTATCTTTAGGTAGCTGTACTTCTGTTTCGGCATAGGGCTCCTTATCTCTTTAGGTGCAAAAAGTGTTGGGCTCGCCCTTTCTTTATCTTGTCAGTTTTACCATAGTCATGGCGACCACTTCGGGACCGGCATGGCGAAGAGCGGAGAGTGTTGTTCCCGGTGCTAGAGAGTCGAAGGATTTCGCTCCGGAGACGGCGTCCTCGATAAGAGAGGAACACCTGGAGATGGAGAGGCGATACTGCGGGTGGAGCGAGGGGGTAACGATGCAGGTGCTTTCCCCAGATGAAGGCATCGTGGACTCTGCTGATGGGTTCTTGAGCGTGCACCTATACCCTTTTGCATTTGGTACTGTTGATAGGGTTGTGCTTGACTTTTGCTTTAAGTATCGGGTTACCCGGGCACAGATTCATCTGTCGTTTTGGCGAACGGTGCTGATGATGAGATTCTTCGCGGAGATAGCTGGGCTTGAGTTCACGCTTGATCATCTCGTCACGCTATATCGGCCTTTTCATCATCGAGGCCTGCTAACCCTGAGGGGTCGTTCGTCCACGCCCCTTGTTGTTGACGACGAGGAGGGCGGAGACCGAGAGTGGGCCAGTTGGTTTGTCCGAGTCCGGACAACCGTTATTATTTCTGTGGAGTTTTTGCCATTTCCCGAAGGGTGGAATCATGCAACGAGCGCAGGTGGACGTCGGGTGAAGTCCATGATCTGCCGGAGGCTGGTGACCCACTCGTCTTGCTACGAGCGCAGGTGGCGAGCTGTGTTTCGCGTCAGGTGGGGAGCGGAATATCAAGGTACGTGCGTATGTAGCTTTTACCCTACCTCCGTATACTCGGGGTAACACTTTCCATCTCGTCTGTACTGGATTCGCCGTTTGCAGATATCGGGCAGTTCTTTGGGGCGAGGCAACGCCTTTCTGGAGAGGAGATGGAGTCGTCGGCCTCCGGGCGAAGGGATGACAGTAATAAGAGGGACCGGAGCCCGCAATGCGACGGAGCTTTTAGTGGTGGTGGTCGGGCTGGTACTTTCGAAGATGGGGCATCACGCGAGTCTGCTATTCCCAGAGCGCCTGATTCCCGGTTCCTTTGAGCAAACACGTCGTGCCCGGGGCCGGCTCTTTTGGGGTCGCAGGGACAGGATCAACAGGAGCGTGTTCCGATTTGGAGGAAATCCGTCATCTTCACTTTGTGGTGAGTTTGTGCACAGTTTCCTCGTATCTCGCATCTTTCTCCTCTCATTGAATCTTCCCTGTGCAGGCCTGTGATAGGCTTAAGTCCGAGCTGCTCCGTCAAGGGGCCAAGTTTCAGAGAATTCTGGATGAGGGAGAACCCTTTAGGCTTCTTTGCAAGGAGAAGGAAGTTGAACTGCAGCATTGGCGATATGAGGCGTACCAGAGCTCAAACTATGAGAGCTATTTGATGGAGCTAATAATTTCCTGTAGTACGTGCTTCGCTTCTTTCTAACCTTAAGGCTAATTTCCTCTTGCCGTATCAGTTGCAGAAAAAGGTGGAGGCCTTGGAGTACCTTAAAGGCGACGTAAACCGCGTCAGGGCCGCTTGCGAGGAGTTAAGGGCTCAAGTGCAGGCTCAAGCTCTAGAGGAGATGAGCGCCTTGGCTAAGGTCCCTGCCTTCGAGGTCCAACTTAACTTGACCCGTGACAACGCCAAAGTTCAGGCGGATATGATCGAGAGACTTGAGTCTGATCTCTCAAAGGTCAGAGCCGAGATAATCGATGCCCGGGCGGAAGCAGTATTAAGCCTAAACAGGGCTGATCGTGAGATGGCGATTTGCATAAAGGATGCTGCTGACGCCCAATCCGAGTTGAAGCGAGCCCTCGACTGGGAAAAGAGGATCGAGGAATATGTTCGCTGCCGATCCAGGAGAGAGGTATTCGAGGAGGTCAGTGCGAGGGGCTTCATTCTCTCGGAGGAATTGGCTCGAGCAAGGGCGGACGAGTGTGATATTCGGCCACTTCTTGTTGACGTTGCGGAGGGAAAATTTGACAAGCTGTAGCCCTTTGGCGCAAAATATAGATTTCACCGATTTGTAGCTTTGTTTCCAATACGCGCAGGGCGTGTCTGTAGGTGGAGAATGCTTTTTCGCGCATGTAATATGAGAAGAATTTTAAAGCTTTATTCCTTTTGTACCTTTTTTCTGTCGTTGCTTTCGATCATGTAGACTGGTTTTGGAACTAGTCCCCGAGTCGTGTTGCGGCTCGAGCTTCAATTGGCTTTCCAGCTCTTTCCCGCCTGCTTGGGCGGAGGGCGATGGTCTTTCGCGCTTCTGGGTTGAAACGACTTCGTGCGCGCGTGGCCTGGAGATTTTTCTTGGCTGACGATAGTATGGTTTGCGCCGTGCCTTTAGGCATATTGCGGTTGAATTGTCCTCGACAATCTCCGAGTCGGGATCCGATTCAAGCTTAATACACCCTTCGAGTTTTGCGCTCGTTCGGGCTGGCGATTATGGTTTTTATTTCCTGCCCTTGGGCGTTTTGCGATTTTCCGGGTCCAGTCTCCGAGTCGCGTTGTGATTCGAGCTGTAATTGACCCTTAATCTTTTGTGATTTTCCGGTCGGCGATAGTGGCATTTATGCTGTGCCCTCAGGCGTGCTATAATTTTCCGGGTCCAGTCTCCGAGTCGTGTTGCGACTCGGGCTGCAATCGACCCTTCCATTTTCTTTAGATTCCGTGCGGCAGCAGTGGCATTGATGTTGCACCCTTAGGTGTATTATAATTTTTGGGTCCAGTCTCCGAGTCGCGTTGCGATTCGGGCTGCAATCGACCCTCAAATTTCATTGAGTTTCCGCCCGGCGATGGTGGCTTTTCTGCCGTTTGGTCCCTGAGATCTTTTAGTATGTGGCCCGTAGGCTTGCATAGTTAACTATTTCGGATCCGGTCTCCGAATCGCGTTATGATTCGAGCTTGCTTTAATCCTTAAGTTGTCAATTTTTAAGCTGGCGACAATGGCTCTTACGCTGTACGGTCGTAGAGACCTTTTAATATGAGGCCCGTAGGCTTGCTTAGTTGGCGAGAATAGCTCTTATGCTGTTTTTGCCCGGGGGCTTTTTGTAGGCTTTGTTTCCGCTCATTAAGGTCTTTTTGAATATTTTTGCCTGACCCGTCGTCGGTTCTGAAAGAACCTCGATTTCAAGTCGTAGTCGGCGATGTTTTGAGCACCATGTAAGGTTCATATCTCGTAGGTCGAGTAGATCGACGCTCTTGTGATTTTGGAGCCGACGTGGTCGGGACTCGTTTTTTGCCTGTTGATTTTTTAACCGGTTCTTTTCGAAGTATATTCGGAGGATTTTTTAGCGACAGTCGGGCGTCCCCGAGTCATATTTTTTAGGCTGTATCAGCCGTTTTGACCGTAGTCAGATGCCTTTGGCCGTAGCCATTTTTGATCCCAAGAAGCAATTTTAGGCGTCTACGCCGAGGGTATGCCCTTTAGGGATTCTTACAAATGCGACGTATAGCCTAAACTGCGGGATTTTCATGCCTGTTGAGGTCTTACAGTTTGTGGAGGATAGATCTGGTTATGCCGAGGCTGCCCGCTAGGGTCTTACAATTTTGGATTTTCCAGTACATGGAGATTGGCGACAGTCTCCGAGTCATCAAGTTGTTTAAGCCTGAAGACCGCTTCTCGTGAGCTCGGAGTTGCCTCATAAGGGCTTGATGAGCCCTGCGTCCCGACCCTGGGGTCATCCGGGCACCAAATTTTTTAAGTCTCCGAGTATCTCGAGATACATCTGGCGGAGAGGTCTTTGCTGTGAATACACCGAAATAGTCTTCTTCGAAGCATGAAATGCCTAAAAAATATTCTTTATTGCTTGGCGAAAATATATGCTGCGAATACATGTTGTCTCGTTGTTGTGAGTTCGGCCTGCATGGGTGCGACTTCTCCGATTATCTGATGTGTTTATATGATTCCGCATTGGAACTTAGAAGAGAGGATTGCGATCTCGTCGGATTCCCTTCTTGGGGGTAAGATGTCCCACTAATAATCTTGTTGGCGGAACCTTCTTCATGTTAAAAACCCTGTTGAGTAAAGAAAACTCGACGGGCCTCGTGAGGGCCTCGGATTCCCGAATGGGGTTCAGAACTACCGAATGCCTTAGCTGACTGCCTGCATACAGGTTAGCGAAAAGAAAAGAAAGGAAACGACAAAGGGGCAGAGTAGTTCTTCCTTTCTGCGAGATGTGTGGGCGACGTTTTGGGGAGCGTGCCCTGCCGCAACCTTCTGCCACGTTCGACCAGTCCTGACCGAAGATGTGGTTCTGCTTACCCTTTGATCCCTTCAAAGGTAATGCCGGCGATGGGTCACATGGTGAGGGATCTCCTCTCGTCGCTTGTAGCTAAATACTTTAATCCCGCGTTTGTCGTGGGGTTTCACCCCTTTGGCGGAGCAGGATCGGAGTTGCCTCCGGGCGACGTATCTGCTGTCGTCTGTATAAAGCGTCCGCGCCCTGTGCGCTCGACGTACCAGCCCGAGCTCAGGCGGGTTGCACAGAGGGAGCGATCTGATTGTTGTGGCGATTTCCATCAGGAACCTATCCGAGATTCGGCGCGAGAGCGTTGTCGGTCCGGACTGCCCTGTCGGCTTTGGCCTGACATCGTCAGTATTATTGGATGAACCACCTGTACTCGTAAACACATACTTTATTAGAAATAAGTCAAATGAAAGAGGGGGTTACCAATACGTTAATGCGATATCAAGGTGGATTCTCGGCATCCCTTCCCTCGGGCGCGAGGGTGTCCTTTAGGAGCATATTCGGGGACCGTCCTTTTTCGGTGATGGGCACTTGCACTCTACACTCTACGGATCTTTGAGGGGTGCCGTCGTCCTTTTACAACCATGGCTCGCCGGCTCTGTTTTTCCCAATCTCCTTCCTCCCGTGGAGCTGGATCTGGGTCTGTCCGCTGAATGATACTTTGTGGCGACCTTTGTTGAATAGCATAGCCGTTGCTCTTTTTGGTTCTCGTGCCGGCCTGTGGTTTCCTTGGAGGGGTTTCGGTTGAATAGGTCCGAGTCGCCTGGCGTTCCTGGCTTCTCTTATGGTGACCATTATGCTTGGTATTGCAATGTTGAAATCGTACTCCATCGGGCGAGGTTTCCTTGCCAGCTGTGTCTTGTTGAATCTGGTTCCGTTGGGGGTTCCGCGAGGGTACTGTCTTTGGATTATTGCCTCAGCGTTGCGAGGCAGACTACACCTTGAGTCTTTTTTTCCGTTCGTGGCACACGGCGATGCCTCCATTCGCTCGGCGTCAGCTTCTTTGTCGGGAATCCGCCTGGATATGTAGAACCCGAGGAGGTTCCTGGATGGTCGTCTATGGCCCTGATTCGGGACTGGTGTCGGTTGCAGGCATCCAACCAGGCCTTGGTCGGATATCTGACCAGGCTTTGCTTGAAGTGCCCTGGAGCCGTCGGGTATGCTTCGTTTAGGCTTTGGGCGAAAGCCTGTGTTGCCCAACTACTTGAAACCGGGAGCGGTCTCATTCGTTCTGCCGGGGAGCGGGGTGCCGCTTCCCGCGACACTTTATTTCTTCTCCGTTCGGCCTCAGGTGCATCGGGCCTTCTTGGTACTGCTTTGATGGCACCGGCGCATGCTTCCGCGGAGGACCGCGCTGGTACGGTGAGCGGGTCTGCGAGGTCAGGTGCTAGGCAGTGGCGCTCCGTCATGGTTTCTTTCCGGAGAGTTTCTTTGAATCTCCTTATCAGGACGGGCTCGAGTTCAACATTTCGGAGGTCGCTGTCCCTGGACGAGCATGCGTAATTGGTGATGCGCCCGTAAGGATTCGAGGTCCTGTCACACGAAGGGGATTCGTCGTTTCTGACTTTTGTGAAATGAGTTCCGGGATCGTATCTTCGGGAGACGGTTGCTGTAAGAGTTTCCGCGAGCATGATTTGATCCTTTCGATGAGGTCTTCGAACATCCTTACTGCGACGGGGTAGGTTGGCGGTCCGTCGTTGCCCGATTTCTCGGGTATTGGCTAGACATAAGGAGATTTTTCCGATGCTGCCGCGTTGGGAGTCTCCGGGCGACTCTATTGCTGAGCGATAGCCAAATGTCGTTCCTGCAACATTTCAAAAATTGTATGAAGATTAACTTCCTGTTCTACCCGGGCTGGGATTTTTTGGGCTTCCTGTTGGTCAACGTGCTGTATGCCGTTATTGGTGCGCGAGACTTCGTTGCCTCGCTACGCGGCGTGCAGGCCCGCATCCGCTTGAACCGATCTAGATGCATTATCGGGGTCCTACGGTGTCGCGCCAGCCGTTGGAACGGCCATACAGTTCTCTCTATGATTTGTGGGCTTGTCGTTCTCGATTTCGCTTACCGAGCTGGATATTAACCTGAAATCAAAAGATCTTGGGCAAGAAAAAGTGTGAAAGATAACGTGCATTCGAGTGATGAAACTTGCAAGAAAATAATCACTATTATTTTTAGCCCCACGGTGGCGCCAAACTGTTTACCGTGAAAATGGTAACAACAATTAAATTTGTAAATGGGACTCTAAAAATACGTGATCTATTTCCGAGCTAGCTTGTTAGGGCAATTAGTGCTAAAACGTGAAGTATAATGACGAAAAGCGAGTTAAGCAAGGCAGTAACCGAACCAGTAGGGGCTGTTGCCCGGGCATAAGGTCAGCCAGCAGATACCTCGGGGCCGAGGTTCGAGCCTATCTCGAGCTATCGAGGGAAGTCGGGAAGGGGATAACAGGCAAAGATATAGCTAAGGAAGGCTCTATGCTATCAATATTGAGCGAAATAATAGAGGACAAGCGAGAAAATGATAAAGTGCTAAGGCGACCTCTAAGGATATCGAATGACAAATAAGGAGAATGGCTAACAATCAAAATGACTTTAAACCAGAGAGAAATAAGTGAATTCGAGAAAAGAGAGAGAGAGAGAGAGAGAGATATTATTGCATTTGTGGAGAAGTGGAGCAACATTAGTCCCTTACAAGGTAGGGTGAGTCCCCTTTATATAGGAGGGGAACTCGGCTATAGGTACATGTGTATTAATTACAAGAGTACGAAGATGGGACGGCTTGATGCAAGGCCTCATTGTAGGGTCTAGATAGGTCAGACCTGTCAGACGTAGCCATGTGCCTAGGGGGCTTCCCCTTCTGTCCTGATCTCGGGCCCCTTTCCTCTGAGTCGGTCTTCTACGAGCCCTGGGGCTTGAGGACTCGATCGCGGCCTCCCACCCTCGGGGTCTCAGGGCAAGCTTCCGAAATGTCTTGACAACAAAAAATCAAGTCTTCTGATTTTGCCGCGTACATTGTTCATTTGCTCCTCTTCTAAGGCGGGTCTGACCTTAGCAGCTTCGGACCTCCAGTGAGTAGCATACTCTCGAAATGTCTCCGTGGGCTTCTTCTTCAAATTCTGGATATAGAACATGTCTGGTGCGTTCTCTGTATTAAATCTAATTCTGTCCATAAAGTCAGATGCCATGCTCACCCAGGTTGACCATTTCTCGGGATCTTGGCTGATGTACCAAGACAATGCATCTCCTTTCAAACTCCTCATGAATAGCTTCATGCGGATCCTTTCATCCTTCCCTACTCCAACCAGCTTGTCGCAATAGGTCCTTTGATGGACCCTTGGATCACCCGTACCATCAAATATTTCGTACTTAGGAGGTTTGTACCCCTCAGGCAGTTCGACATCAGGCTGTATGTAAAGGTTCTCATAGTTCAGCCCCTCGATTCCTCTGCTTCCATCGACGCCCTGAATCCGGCTGGTCAGTTTCTTAAGTTCCTCGTCCAAGCTCCTGATAAGCAGATCCTTTTCATCACACTCAGGTGTGTATGGGATAGGTTGGGTGGAGTGTGGCATGGTCTCCACGTAGATAGGATTGTTATGGTGGCGTGGTGTATGGGTGTGGAAATGGTCGTTTGTGGAGTTATGAGGTTCTGGGATGAGTAGTGGAGTGTTGTTTGGGGTATGGCAGGTGTTACATTGGTTCTTTGGTGGAGCAGCGTGATGGTGAGGTACGGGATGATTCTGCTATTTTGGGATATTTTGAGGAGGTGTAGGGTTTTGAGTTTTGGGGAAGTTGATGTCTGGGGCGTTGAGGAAAATGACAGGTTTGCCAGATTTCGAACCTGATCGAGCTCTCCCTGGAATTTCAATAGTTTCTGTTCAAGCTGTGACACATTCTCATTAGGAACCTGAATACCTTGGCCATCAGTGGCCTCTACTCGTTCAGCTGTGTTCTCCTTCCTAATGTTGTTTAAATCTTCCATTTTATTCTTGCCTTTGCCTTTAGAGGGACTAGGAGGAGGAGTGGGTGGAGGGCCCCTGGATCTTGTGAAATAAGATGATGATTTCAGAGTGCACGAACTAACCTTTGGGGAGGGGAATAAAAACAAAAGGTAATCAAGTCAGTGAGGATTATAAAAAGTATTGCAATATTTAAACACATAGTGCGGGAATGTAAAGCGTGTCCTAATTTGGGAACCTCTTTGTGCCCGAGGTAGGCCTAGCGACAAATTAATTTGGAGAACTTAGAATTCTAAATTCCTCATTTTATTGATAAAAATAGGCGAATCCCAAAATGACACTAAATAAGCAAGAAATAAAGGTCACTAATGGCCATTGGCCTTATTACATTCATAAAGAAAAAAAGTAAATTCCTATCTATTTGGTCCCAGAAGGACCTTCCCCAGTCTCGACATTCTTGTCTCCTTCGAACAACTTCCCCAATTTGCGAAGTCCCAGCAACAGGAATGCTCTGGCTTGATGTCCACCTTCGGTCCCTTCAACCCTTTTGAGAAATGTTCCCTCTAGTTCTACTATGCCTCGCTCTAAGTATCCTAGCATTTTGTTGGCACTAATAGCCATATCTTTCCATTCCTCAATCACCTTCTTGTTGGACTCGTGTATCTCGCGGTGTTTGCTCTCGCATTCACGGATCCTTTTGCGCAGCTGGTTGCATTTGAGTTGCGCCTCGGCCTTTTCATATATAATTTTGTGGCCTTGAACGAACCCTGGCTTGCCCAGACCATCCCAATTATCTTCCAACCAACCAGAATAGAAAGGGGTACAACTGGCGTGATATCTGTCTGGCTCAATGGTGTCTTTCTCCATTACGATCTTGCAGTGCCACATGTGCTAGGCTTGGCACTTGTGGGGACTATCATCATTTTTGAAGTCAGCTCGAAGATGGCTCATCTTGTCGACCCTGGGTATGACTTGCTTCCTACCTGCTTGCCTCATAACTCGAAGAGGGACGTAAGGGTATGTTCCTCTTAGACCAATCAATATCAGGAAAGGTGCATCTCTGGATCGGGTGATGAACTCCTCTGTCGGAAACCACTCAAACATCCATTGAACCTGTTCTTCAGTCAGGTTATCAAAGAGCTCAACCCATTCTTTGGCATTCTCAGGATGAGCGAACATGTCGGGGATGTAATTCATTTGCTTTGGATGGTGGAAAGCGATGTGGTCATCCCAGGCCCTTCGCTGAATTTCTTGTCGGTATTCGCCCTTTTATAGATGCTCCATGAGCCAAAGCTGAAGTAGTAGATTGCAGCCTTCGAAGTGTCTCGCTCCTTGTTGACACTTCTCTAAGGCTCGGTATATGTCTGTAATGATCATGGGTACAAAGCTGAATGTCTGCCCACCATTCCGCTCCATTAGGTTCTTGGTTACCATAGCCAGCCTAGTATGGATTCTCTCTTTCTTCATTGGAAACACGATCAGATCAGGGAAGCAAAACATGAAGACAAATACCCTACGATGGATATGTCCCAAGGATGTGATGGCAAACTCGTCATGGTATGTACGGTATGATTTGCTGTGACCATACCTTTCATACAGGTAGTCAAAAGGGATGTACGATTCCTTTAGGCATACCAATTTTGCATTCTTTTTCAAACCCATCATTTTTAGGAAACCCTTGCTTGTGCGGTTCTCAGGCATTAGCAAACCCGGGGTTTCCCACACTAGACCGGCCAGTCCTCCTATCTCTTCTAGCAAAGGTGTCATTTCAACATCCCCGAAGTGGAACACGACCCTTTCACAATCCCAAAATAAGGTAGCAGCCTCTATTATCATGTTGTTAGGCTGGATCTCCAGGAGGGATGGTAGATTACCCAGATATTTTCTGACGAGGGTTTTGTCACTAGAATGTAAATCTTCCCACCAACTCAACAATCTTGGGTGGATATTGGTGACCATGCCGAATCTGGGGACTTCGTGCCTCATATTTCTGCAAGGCAAACAAAGTTAGGCCCTTACCCCCACCAGACTCAACTATTTAACATCAACAATTAGCATGAAGCATTTAGTTCTCCAAATAAATGCACAGAACGTGATGATGCCCGTTTGGGTTTAGGGAAACCCAGTGGACTTTTGGACAAGGCTATCTTAAAAGCTATTGTGCGGACAACACTTTTAGCCTGGCTAGGTTTGACCATGATGCATGCAACAACAATAACAGAGTAAGTTTTCTATGGGGTTTTAGACTGGTACCCTTGAGCGGACAACTCAATGGGGAGGCACAGAACCGTCAACTGCACCAATGATCGACTAGTTTTACCGCAAATAAGCCTTTCCGAATTTAGGGGGTAATGATATAGGAAGGGTTCAACCACTCATCAAGCGTTGCTATAGTATTTTGTTTGGCACGAGTGGAGTATGATGTTGAGCATGATTATGCAATAATTAAAAGTATGTTGTCATGTATTTGCACGTTAAGAAAGCGATAAATACAGCAGTTCTATAATTTAAAACGGTTATAAAGCAAGGAAACGAGAAAGATACGTAAGTTTGCTTTTGAAGAAGAAATTAAACGCTTAAAGGAAGTAAACAAATAATTGCACATAGGGGGGGGGGTACAAATTAACAAAAAGGGTCTGAAATGGTAAAAGCCTAAAAATCCCCAGCAGAGTTGCCATGCTGTCGCGCCCCCTTTTTCTCGCGAAATAGGGTTTATGACATTTTGGTTGAGACAACTTGTTCCTTTTGGGAAAGAGGTTTGAATTTTTGAAGAGTCGCCACCTAACGATTTAAGGTGCGTTAGGTCACCTAGAGGGTTCATTTATAACTACGTTTGGTAACCAGAGATAGGGTAAGGGCTTGAAATTATCCTAAGGGGAAGGTATTAGGAACCCCTCAGGATCCACCAGTGTGGTTCCCGGCCAAACAACTTTTGTGGATTTGTACAATTTAGCAAAAAAACAAGTATGGCTCAAATAATAGGGGCTTTAAGTTTAAGTTCACGGATGTTTGAAAAATAGTTAATGAAAATATAGATTTTGGAAAGAATTACAATCTAAGCATATTTGTGAATGTAAAGGGGTATCCTAGGTTTGATTATAATATGGATCACATCAATTCAATACCCGGTATGACACTCCTCAAAGAGGGGCTACACGTGGTATTAACGCACTGGTCATCATATCCACATCTACCCTTTCCCGCCCCATGAAGGTAATTAAAGCGAGGGTTGGTCTCGACCCCTATTGCATGCTGTTACCCGTCCCTTCCTATCAGTCCCGGAGGAATTTAGGACTCCTATCCTATAAAAGAGGGTTCTAGGCAGACCCTCAAGTTTAAAGGTAAAATACTAAGGCGACACATAATGAACAAATAGGACTTCAATCAAAGGGGAGCATGGAAGACACATAAAAGGCTCAGATATACCTCCACACATAGTACACACAAACAACATGACTCATACACAATTAGGATCTAAATTCAGATCCTAAGCATGGTAGCAGAGTCAGATTTATTACATAACTTAGAGAGGAAGTCCTAATCTGGCTTGCCTACTGATTTAGCAAGCTGACAGTTATACACTAATCACAAAGACGGCTCTGGTTTTATTTTAAAGTTGATTACCTAAGGCTTGCCTAGGCATAAAATAGTATGCAGCAGTTATTCAGATTTGTTAATAATTCCAAGTTGTTATACCTAATAGCATGCAATTCTAAATGTTGCAAGCATCCAGAGACTAATTATCAGGTTGTTTAGAACAGGAGGACTGTTTATACATCTGTATTTAGACTAATGTGATTGAATAAGTGCGATCCTATAACATGATTCCTAATGCAGCATGATGCATAATAACTTAAACAAGATTTCTAAATGCACGTCAAATTATGCACAGCTTCAAAATGGGCAGGAGTGACAGTTTTGATGTTGTTTACCTAAAGCAGGATTTCTAAGTGCGGAGCATGGTTGCAATATGGTGAATGTATGAATAACAAATTGTGTTAACACGTTTACCCTAAGGCAGGATTTCTAAATGAAATTTCAAAACATGTTTTCATGGGCAGAATCACATAATAGCAGCATATTTTATTGTTATTATCTACCCTATAGACAGGATTTCTAAGTGTGGATGAGATGCTGAAAACAGTACATATAAATCCTAAATAGCATGATATCTAATGCATGGCATGCTTGGCATGTTGTACCTAAACATGGCTGCTATTGCGCATAGAGAAAGTAAACCTAGGAACATGAGTTCTTCCCTGGATTATGCTACAACATGCATATTACCCACCTCTATTTACTATCCAACCCCAGAGTCATTTACAAATAATTATTACAAGCCTTTGAATAGGAATTGCATAACTGAAAATAAAGAAAAAATAAGAAGTTAATTATAGAAAGCCTACAGAATAGGCCCAAGTCTCCAGGTCTTCAATGCCATGTATTGTTTCACAACCTTTCTCATAATCCGGGTGTGACAGAGTTCCCTAAGGACCTCAAGGGCTCCCGGGCAGTGCTCACACCCAGATTTCATAGCCAAGACAGAGTAAGTGCAGTGTGGAAAGGCCAGCTTTTGTGTGTCAAAGTTCAGAGGGAGCTCAAGGTTCCCAAGGCAAGGCTCACACAAAAGGGGCAGATCATAGTGGTCTAAGAGTAGACTGAGAGTGCTCGACGTAGTTTTGAAGAGTATAAGTAAGAAAACAATTTTGAAAAAAGGTAAGTAAGAAACAGTTTTGAAAAGAGAGACATAATTGGAATAGTTTTATGACAAAGTTTAACTGATAAAAACAATTTAAAGGAGCATGCATACCAATTTCAGAACCAAAACAAAGTCAGCATCATACCAAGGACCAAGAATAGTCCAGCAAACACAAGCAAGGGAATGGGATTGGAGGGACAAATATGGAGCATGTGAGGGCAAACATGTAGCAGGCAGGAACATATGAGCACACAATCAGAAACTCCTACAGGTTCAGAGGATCAGGGGGGACAGTAGGGTATTGGATTAGATTAACATATCAACACCAAAAAACTAAGACCATGATAAAACTAACGTACCAATCATGGGGATTCACATAAGAAACACATACTAAGTATACAGAAACATGCTGGTCATTGACAAATAAAGCATGACTTAACATGTAGAGGGAATTCAGGATCCTAATTACATGTTGAACAGCAAAATAGTAAATAAAAGCATATCAGAAATACAAGAATTGTAACAGTAATAGAAACATGTTGGTTTGAGGACTGAAATCTGAATTAGAACATACCAGTGAAGTGAAGAAAGCAAAAACACAAAGCAGAAATAGGAGAGGCGCAGTAGTTAGCCTTGGCTTGCAGCCGGCTAACTTAGAATAGTAGCAAGTAGCACAGAAGAGAGAATAGAGAGCTTTAGTTGTGAGAGAGAGAGTTGAACAATTTTTTTTTCGTCTCTTTGTGTTAATGAGAGAGTATGTATATATAGTTTGAAAATAGGAAGAATAATAAGGCAAGAATCATAGTGGAGCAGTAATTATGGAACTATGTACTATTTAGAATCAAATCAGTATAAGATCAATGTAAGTACTCCTCAATTAAGGGAGTTAACTTCAAACGGTAAAGACAAATAAGGAAAGAGATCACATAAGACTGGAACATAGCACATAAGGAAATATTTTCACGCATAGTAAGCATAGAACAAGTAATTAGGCTAGGTTCAGAAAATCTAATTAAGGAAAGTACTTAAGAATCGATTGACAACATAGTCGACCAAAAATAAGGCAAAAAAATATCTTAGAGGCAGAAAATCAGTAAGGAAATCATCACAAGAAATCAGTGAAAGGTGCCAATTACAGGAAATTAGGGGTTCAAACAGGAGTAGCAATGATTAAGGGAATTAATACAAATTGCTGCAGAATACACGAAATAATCACAGCATAGGCAAGAAGGCATAAAATCGAAAACCCTAATAAGCACAGTAGTACAAATCACATAGAATCAGGGATTCAACTAGAAAAAAATAGCAATAATTAGATGAATTGACACAATAATCATAAAATAAGTGGAAGAAGCAAAAATCAGAAAACCTAATGAACATAATAGGGTAAATTACAGAAACTCAAAATGTTCATGAGAAACAAGCACACATATGAATTAAATCATCAGAGACAGACTCAGAACCCAGGATTAGGACCAAAATAATTAGGGTTTTCAACATAATGAATCAGGTAAAAGGAAAACTCGAATAACCATTTAAACATAGTAAAAATTATCGAATAATACTGAAAATTAGAGCAAAAGTCATTTTGAAAAAGGGGTTAAGAAACCCTAGCTTGAAGACGAAGAGGCGTTTTGAAAAATCGGAGAGGTTATCATAGAAAATAGCAAAAATAACTCAAAATACACTCAGATCTATGGCAGATCTGAAGAGTCAAGAGATGAGTTAGGGTTTCAGAGAGAGATACCCCAGAGATGGAGAGATTCTGGCTTAGAGGCCATGGATCTAGCCGGAAAATAGAAAAATCTTACTCAAACGGGCCAAGGGTGGTCCGAGAACGGTGAGCACAGACCCTAGGTATGAGTTAAATAGCCGCTGGTCCCTTGAGGACCTTAGGGTATCAATAATCTGTCATGGGGGGAGCCACGGAGGCTAGGGGTGGTGGTGGAACCACCATTGATACCGGCGAGCCAACAGCCGGCGAGTAGGAGCTTAGGTTTAGCAAAGAGAGTGTTAAGAGAGATGAGAGATGTAACGGCGGAGAGTGATGAGAGAATGGGGGTTTTGGGGGGGGGGGGTAGACTATTAGGTTAATTATGGTAAGTACGGATCTGGTCCGTTGATCAAAATTGATCAACGGTCCAGATTAAACAGGGATTGGGTCGGGTAGGATATCGGATTAGGCCTTAGGAGGTATTGAGTTGATTTAATCAGGTTTGGGTCTGGTTTAATTTAGGCTAGAATTGAAATGAAATTAGACTATTTATTAAATACCCAATTCAAATTAATTAATATAATTTACAAAAAAGCTAATAATTATAAAAAATGAATTTCATGCATAGAAAATAATTAAAAATGATTATTTAATATTTTAAAATACAAATGATTAATTTCTGGTAAAAAAATATTATAAAATTCATATGCTTGGGCTATAATTGCAAAGCTATTGCAATTGTAGCCAAACGATGCCAATTTGGCTGATTATGAAATAATTTGGTTTAAATAGGACCATAAATGTTTACCGTGAAAATGGTAACGACAATTAAATTTGTAAATGGGATTCTAAAAATACGTGATCTTGTTTTATGCTAGTTGTTAGAGCAGGTAGTGCTAAGAATATGACGTTTAACGATAAAATAGAAGCTAAAACGGGGTAGTAATCAAACCGAGGGGCTTGCTGCCCTGGCTTCGAGCTGGTCAATGGAGGACCTCGAGGCCAATATTTGGGCTCGATCTCGAGCTATCGAGGGTAGTCGAGAATGGGATAACAGTTGAAATGTGATCAAGAGAAGCTCTTTATGGCCAACACCAAACAATAAATGAAGAACAAGTATGAAAGCAATGAACACGTAGAGTGGCCTCGAGCTAATAAGAACGAGCAAGTTAGAGAGAAAAGAGAGAGAGAGATATTATTGATCTAGGGAGAATAGTTGGAGCAACATCAGATGCTTACAAAGTAGTGTGGGTTCCCCTTATATAGGAGGGGAACCCAGCTATAGTACAACATACATTAGCTGTAAAGTATGGAGATGGGATGGCTAGACGCGACGCTTCGGCGTAGGCTCTAGATAGGCCGGCTCTGTCAGACTTAGTCGTGTGCCTTGGGAACTTGCCCTTCTATTCTAGCCACGACCTCTGTCTTCTTCGAGTCGGGCCTCGACGAGCCCCGAGGTAGGGGACTCGGTCGTGGCTCCACGTCCTCGGGGCCTCGAGGCATTCTTCCGAAATGGCTTGATAGCGAGAAATTAAGTCCTCTGATTTTGCCGCATACAGATAGTCTCCGTATTTCCCAGAACGAAGCGATGGGAAATGATTTTGACACCTGACTCCTCGATCTTCTTATGGTGATGTCACACCAATGATGCGACCTGTGGCGCGAGCTTTTATGGCAACCGGGGTGTCCCTTGGACTTGTGCATTTTGACATCATTCAATGCACTGCTGATTCCCGTTCTCCAAGGTGAATGTACCGCCTTCGATTCGGTTCTTCAAGAACGCAGTAATTGCGTCCGCCGGTCAATCTTCCAAAGCCTCGATGACCGTTTTATTACCCCTATAAATGGGGATGCCTTGGCATTGTTTTTTCTATCCCAGTACCTTCGTTAGCTCATTTGCCCATTTCTTCTTATCATCCTCTTCTATCCTTGGATATTATGTTTGGGGCTCATGGCCTCTAGGCCATTAGCCAGAGCTCCCGTAAGCTGTGTTGTGGCCTCATGCCGGAGCTTCTCTTTGTTAAGACTCACCATGTTGTCCCGTTGCTGCTGTGGTCGTTGTTATGTTTGCTGTTGCTGCTGCTGTTGGCCCGAGATGATGACGGACGGGGGGTCGGTTCTCTCTTTTTTATAGACAGTCATTCAGACTATGCACCGCTGCTCACTCTCCTACTTAGGCCTGGTGTGGCACTTCATCCCTTGGGTTTTTCCTTTGTTGTAGACTGCTGATATCTAACTTGGATGCGAGTGTTCTTTCCGATCCTCTGCCGGTTGACATGGCTCTTTTCCGAGCTTACCGTCGTACCCCGAACCAAGCCTGAATTGATCTGATACGCTCGGGCTGTCGGGCCCTCTGAGTTGCATAGAGACAGTACGCCGAGTATTGGAGCTTTCGAGAGTGGTATCCTGAGTGAAGGTCAGCTTCGGGTACCTGGGGGTCTGCTTTGGACTTGATGCAGATAGCTTTTTTAAAGCGTAGTGGATAGACTTCTATTGAGGGGTTGCCTATACTTAGGCGATGCCTCAAGCCCTCCTAGAGCCTTCATGATCGGAGCTCTGCGTGCTTATGTTCCTTTTTAGAAAGAAAACCTATAAGATCGGGTGCCGCCTCGAGTTCTATGAGGGTGTTGAAGGCTTCCCGAAGCCGAAATTCTTTTTCGGCAGAGACCCTCGAGGTCGGGCACTACCTCGAGGCTGGAGACAATACAGTTGACTCCTTGAGGCCTAACTTCTTGTCGATGGATGCCTATGGGGTCAGGCATTACCCCGAGATCTGTACCGAGGCCGTTGGCCTCCGGGGGCTCACTCTGGATAGGCGAGTCCTCGTTGTTTCCCCCATATATGTGGGGTGGTCTTTGCTTCTTTGGGAGATCTCATTATCTTGGGTAGCTATCCTTCCGCCTTGGCATCGGGTCCTTCGTCCCTTCAGGCGCAAAAAGCATTGGCGCATGTCCTTGCTTTAATCTGTTGACTCTACCATAGTCATGGCAGCTACTTCGGGGCCGGCCCGGCAGGGAGGGGAGAGTTCTACTCCCAGCGCTCAGGATCCGCGGTAGTTCGCTTTGAAGACTGTGTCTTTGATAAAAGAGGAACATCTAGAGATGGTGAGGAGATACTGCAGATGGAGCATGGGGATAATGCTGCAGGTGCTTTCCCCGGATGAGAGTATTACGGACTCTGCTGATGGATTCTTGAGCGTATACCTATATCCTTTCGCATTTGGCCCCCTTGATTGGGTCGTGCTTGATTTTTGCTTAAAGTATCGGGTTACTTTGGCGCAGATACATCCGTCGTTTTGGCGAGTGGTGCTGATGATGAGGTTCTTTGCGGGGAAAGCTGGGCTTGACTTCACGCTCAACCACCTCGTCAGGCTGTACCGGCCCTTTCATCACCGAGGCCTGTTAACCTTGCGGTGCCGTTCGTCCACGCCCTTTGTTATCGATGATGAAGAAAACGGGGATCAAGAGTGGATCAGTCGGTTCGTCCGGGTCCGGACGACTAACATTATCCCCGTGGAGCTCATTCCATTTCCCGAGGGATGGAATTATGCGCGTGAGTGGAGTGTCTCGTGCTTCCTTAGATTAGCTTATAGCGAAAACCAGTTGAGTAATTGTGTTTCCTTCCTTTTTGCAGCAACTTCATGGATACCGGGCGAAGTTCTCGATCTGCCCGGATGGGTCTGGAAGTTGGCGACCCATTCGTCTTACGACGAGCGTAGGTGGCAAGCTGTGTCCCGTGTCAGATGGGAAGCGAAATATCCAGGTATGTGCGTAAGTTTCTTTCACCTTTGTCTTCGTATATTTGAGATGACATTTTCCCTTTTTCTTTTGTACTGTCTTTGCCGTCATAGGTATCGGCGGTCCCTTGGGGCGAGGCTGTTTTCCTCCGAGGAAGAGAAGGAGTCGTCGGCCTCCGAGCCAAGGGACGATGGTGATAAAAGGGATTTGCACCCGTAGTGTGATGGAGCTTTTTATGGGGCTCAACGAGCCCGTGTCTTCGAGGAGAGGACATCGCCCGAGCCTGCTATTCCCGAAGTGTTTGATTCCAGGACGGTGGTTCCTTCGAGTGAATATGCTTTGCCCAAGGTTGGTTCTTCTGGGGCGGAAGAGGCAGGACCAACAGGAGTGTGCTCCGCCTTCGAGGGAGTCCGCCGGCTTCACTTCATGGTGAGTTTCGTCGCGGTCCTTCTGTATTTCGCTCCTCCTTTCTTTATCGAGTTTTTCCTTTGCAGGCCTTTGATAGGCTCAGATCTGAGGTGCTCCGTCATGGGGTCAGGCTTCGGAAAGCTCTGGACGAGAGTGAGTCCCTTAGGCTCCTTAGCGAGGAGAAGGAGGTTGAGTTGATGCATTGGCGATACGAGGCATATCGGGGCTCGAATTACGATAGCTGTTTGCTGGAGCAGGTAACCTTTCGTAGTGAGCGTTTCGCTCCTTTTGACCCTTAAGGTTAACCCTTTTGCCTATCTTAGCTGCAAAAAAAGACGGAGGCCTTGGAGTACCTTAAGGGCGAAGCCGATCGCGTCCGGAATGCTTGCGGTGAACTGAGGGCTCTGGTGCAGGCTCAAGCTTTGGAGGAGAGGGGTGCTTTGGCTAAAGTTCCCGCCTTTGAGGTCCAACTCCTCTTGGCTCGTGACAATGCTACAGTCTAAACGGATATGATCGGGAAGCTTGAGTCCGATCTTTCGAGGATCAGGGCTGAGATAATCGATGCCCGGGCTGAAGCAGCATTAAGTCGAACCAAGGCTGACCAGGAGATGGCGATTTGTATGAAGGACGCTGCTGATGCCCAAGCTGAGTTGAAGCGGGCCCTCGATCATGAGAAGAGGATCGAGGAATATGTCCGTTGCAGATCCCGAAGAGAGGTACTCGAGGAGATCAACGCCAGAGGCTTCGTTCTCTCGGAGGAGTTGGCTCGAGCAAGGGCGGACGAGCGCGATGCTCGGTCCCTTCTTGCTGACGTCATAGAGAGCGAACCTGGGGCTGGCAGGCTGTAGCCTTTCGAAGTGGAGCGTGGATTTTGCCCCTTTTCCATTTTATACTTGATATTTGCAGATCATGTTTGTAGATGGAGACCGCGCCTTTTGCGCATGTAAATAAGAGAAAACTTGAAGCTTTATCTCTTTCGTATCTCCTTTTTTTATTTGCTTTCGACCAGGCAGGCTGGTTCTCGGTGTCTAACGGGAACCCTATGGATCCGGAGCTTACTAGATAGGCCCGGAGGCTCGTAAGTGCAATTTCTGACGTGAGTAGGCGTCAGGGCCTTTGTGCTTTTCCTAGTTGTTTAGACCTAGTCCCCCAGTCAGACCCTGACGAGCTTACCTGACCTCCAATCTCCCGTTCCTGCATGGGCGGATGATGACTGTTCTTATTGCTCGACCCTGGGCGCTCGCGCTTCAACTATTTTGGGTCCAATCTCCGAGTCGCGTTGCGACTCGAGCTTTAATTGACCCTCAAGTTTTTTTGTGCCCGCATGGACGGACGACGATGGCTCTTGCGCTTCTGGTTGAAGAGACCTTTTAAGTGTGTGGCCCGGAGGCTCGTTTGGATGGCGATAATGGCACTTAGGCCGTGCCCTTAGGCATGTGTAGTTAACTATATTGGATCCGGTCTCCGAATCGGGTTACGACTCGAGCTCATTTTAATCCTCATGTTTTCAATTTTCGAGCTGGTGACAGTGCCTCTTACGTCGTTTGGTTGTTGAGACCTTGTAGTGTGCGGCCCGGAGGCTCGTTTGGCTGGCGATAATGGCTCTTACGCTTTTTCCCGTGGGCTTTTTGTTGGCTTTATCTTCCTCTCGTTAAGGTCTTTTTGAAATGATTTTTCCTGACCCGTCGTCGGTTCTGGAAGAACCTCGATTTCAAGTCGTTAGCGACGATGTTCGAGCACCTCGGAAGGTTCTTAGCTCGTAGGTTGAGTAGCTCGAAGCCTTGCAATTTGGAGCTAACATGGTCGAAGCTCGTTTTTCTGTCGAGGGAATCCTGTTTTAACCGGTTCTTTTCGAAGTATATTCAAAGTAATGGCCTGCGATTTTGTTAGCGATAGTCGGGCGTCCCCAAGTCGCGTTAGTTTGGCTGGAATAGCCGTTTTGACCGTAGTCATATGTGTTTGGCCGGAGCCATTTTTGATTAAGAGTGATATTTTAGGCGTCTACACCGAGGATATGCCTTTTCGAGATTCTTACAAATGCAACGTATAGCCTAAACTTCAGGATTGAGTTTTATGCCTGTAGAAAGGTCTTACAAAATTTTCATGCCTATTGAGGTCTTACAGTTTGTCATGCCTGTTGAGGTCTTACAGTTTGTCATACTTGTTGAGGTCTTACAGTTTGTCACGCCTGTTGAGGTCTTACAGTTTTTGTTGCTATGTAGAATAGATCTGGTTACACCGAGTCTGCCCGCTCGGGGTTTTACGGCCTCGGGTTCTCCAGTATACGGTGATTAGCGACAGTCTCCGAGTCATCGAGTTTGCTTAGGCTTGAAGGTCATCATTCGTGAGCTCGGAGTTACCTTGTTGGGCTTTATGAGCCCGGAGTTCTGACCCTGGGGTCGTGCGGGTGCCAAGCTGTTGATGCTAAGTCTCCGAGTACTTCGGGACGCATTTGGTGGGGGGATCCCAACCGAGAGCATGCTGAAGTTCCCTTTTCTAGAGTACGAGATGCTGAAAGATATTCTTTTATTGCTTGGCGTAAATACATATTGTTTCATTGTTGTAAGCTCGGCCCGTGCGGGCGCGGCTCCTCGGACCGTTTGATCCGGTACATGATTCCCTATTGAAACTCAGTCTGCCGTTCCCCGGCCCTTCCGAGCGGATGGCGCCTTAAAAAAAAAGGTCGTCCCTTATCGTTTGATTGCAGAAGAAGGCCTGTGGTCTTGCCAGATCCTCCTCAGGGGGTATGCTGCTCCGCTAAGAAAATTGCTGGCGAGACCCTCTCCGGGGCGGATGTCTGGCCGAGGGGAAAGAACGCAGCGGGTTCTGTTAGGGCCTCGGGGTCTCCGGGCAGAGTTAGAACCTCCAAACGCCCTGGCCGGGTGCCTGCATACAGGTTAGTGAAAAATAACGAAGGAGGGGGGTAGTTTTTCTTTACCGCGGGATGTGTAGGCAATGTTCCGAGGTTTGGTCTGTATCGGGGCGTGGGCTCTAGTACAGTTCTCCGCTATGTTTAATCTGTCTTGGTCGACAATGTGGTTTGCTTACACTTTGACTCTTTCGAGAGTGGAGATATTGGTGCCGGCGACGCGTCATGTGATGCGGGATTTCCCCTTGCCGTGTTTTATCCTGCCGACGGTTTTAATTCTATCTCTTGCATGAAATTTCACCCTTTTGGCGACGTGGGGACGTCCCTATCTTCGGGCGATGCGCCCAAGGTCGTCTGAATAAGGCGTCGGTGCCTTGCGGCTCCTTTGATGACATGGAGATCGGCATTCCGGTCTAGGCCAGTCATGCTGTACTGAGAGAATGGTCTTTCTCCTTGTCGTAGCGATTGCCGTTTGGATTCTGTCAAAGATTCGAGAGGTGGTTGTGTTTTGACCCGGCGGTCCGAGCCGCCCCATCATCCTCGGCCCGACAGTGCTGATCGGACCACCTGCACTCATGTGCACATGTTTTATTTAAAATGGATTGAGTGAGGAAGAAGGTTACCAGTGCGTCGTTGCGAGGTCGAGACGAGATCTCGATACCCTCTTTGCTGAATGTAATGGCATCCTCGGGGGTATATCCCCAGATATGCCTTTCTCCGCTACCGAGTAATTTTGCTCTCCCTTTCACAGGTTCTTGGAAAGGGTCGTCGTTCCGCCATCTTCGTGGTGATGCGCTATTGGCCCGCTTGTTTCGTTCTTCCTGGCTGCCTTCCGTACTGGCGACTTAACTTGAATTCGGTCGTTCGTCAGTTCCCGGCGGTGATTTTTGCCGAGCGGCTTGGCCTCTTTCCTTTGGAGCTGGTGGTTACCTTTGGCCCCGCCGCCGCACTTGCTATGTAGTTCCCGTGCCAGGCTGCGATTCTTTTGAGAGGAATTCGACCGAATTGGTCCGAGCCATTCGACATCCCTGGTTTCGCCTATGGCGAGCACGATGCTTGGTATAGCGATATGGAAATTGTACTCTGGTGGGCGAGGCGCCCTTGCCGGCCATGCGTCCTCGTCGAATCTGGTTTTGCTATCGATTCTTCGAGGATATTGCCCTCGGGCCATTCTTCGATCGTCGCGAGGTTGGTTGCATCTCGGGGCATTCCTCCTGTCTGTGGCGCACGGGCGGTACCTCGCTCTGTTTAGCATTGGTTTTTTTGTCAGGAGCCTGTTTGGGTAAGCTGAGCCCGAGGAGGCTCCCGGACGGTCATTCATGACCCTGGTTTGCGACTGGTGCCAGGTATGGGCATCCGACCAGGTCTTGGCTGGGTACCTAATCAAGCTTTGTTTGAACCGCCCTGAAATCGTCGGGCTCGGTTTGTTTAGGCTTTGAGTGAAGGCCTGTATAGCCCAATCATCCGAGATCGGGGGTAATCCCGTTCGTTCCATCGGGGAATGAGGTGTGAATCCCCGTAGCATTTCATTCTCCCTTTGCTCTGCCCTGGATGCATCGGTCTTTCTCGTCGTCGTTTTGATGGCACCGACGTGCGCCTTTATAGAGGAGTCTGCCGGTACGGTAGGCGAGTTTATGGGGTCGGGCGCTAGGTTATGGCGCCACATCATGGTTCCTTTTGAGAGTGTTTCCCCGACCCTCTTCAATAAGACGGTCTTGATCTCATCATCTTTTGGGTCGTTGCCTTTTCCCGCGCACGTATAGGTGATGATGTGTTCGTTGGGATCCGAGGTCCCGTTGTACTTAGGGAGTTCTGGCGTTCTGGACTTCTTTGAATTGGGTTCCCGGGCCACTTCCTCGGGGAACGACCGTTGCACGGACTTCCACAAACCTGATTCAATCCTTTTGGAGAGATCCCTAAGCATCTTTGCTATGGCAAGGTCGGCTACAGATCCATTTATTGCTTGATCTCTCCGGTACTTGCTCGGCCGGGGGAGCTGTTTCCGGTGCTGCCGTGCTGGGAGTCTTTGGATAGCTTTGTAACTGGGCGATGGCCAACTGTTGTGCCTGCAACATTTCAAAAATAATATGAAGACTAACTTCCTGTGCTTCCCGAGCCGGGGTTTTTTGGGCTTCCAGTTGGGCGCCATGCTGTATGCTTCCATCATTGTGTGAGGTTTCGTCGACCTGTTGTGCGTCCTGTGAATCCGCGTCCGCTAGAATCGGTCCGGGCGCGTCACTGGGATTCTGTGGTTGCGTTCCGGCAGCCAAAACAGCCGCCATTTTCCCCGTGGTTTTCGGGGTTATCGTTCTCGACTTTGTTTACCGAGCCAGACATTTTGACCTAAAATCAAAGAGCTCGGACAAGAAAAAGTGTGAAAGACAACTTGCGTTTTTGTAATGAAACCGGTAAGAAAATAATCACTATTATTATTAGCCCCACGGTGGGCGCCAAACTGTTTAATGTGAAAATGGTAACGATAATTAAATTTGTAAATAGGATTCTAAAAATACGTGATCTATTTTTATGCTAGTTGTTAGAGCAGGTGGTGCTAAGAGTATGACGTTTAACGATAAAATACAAGCTAAAACTGGGCAGTAATCAAACCGAGGGGCTTGCTGCCCTGGCTTCGAGCTGGTCGATGGAGGACCTTGAGGCCAATATTTGGGCTCGATCTCGAGCTATCCGGGGTAGTCGGGAATGGGATAACAGTTAAAATATGATCAAGCGAAGCTCTTTGTGGCCAATACCAAACAATAAATGAAGAACAAGTATGAAAGCAATGAACACATAGAGTGGCCTCGAGCTAATAAAAACGAGCCAGTTAGAGAGAAAAGAGAGAGAGAGATATTATTGATCTGGGGGAGAATAGTTGGAGCAACATCAGATGCTTACAAAGTAGTGTGGGTTCCCTTTATATAGGAGGGGAACCCGGCTATAGTACAACATGCATTAGCTGTAAAGTATGGAGATGGGACGGCTAGACGCGACGCTTCGGCGTGGGCTCTGGATAGGCCGGCTCTGTCAGACTTAGCCGTGTGCCTTGGGAACTTCCCCTTCTATTCTAGCCTCGACCTCTGTCTTCTTCGAGTCAGGCCTCGACGAGCCCCGAGGGAGGGGACTCGGTCGTGGCTCCACGTCCTCGGGGCCTCGAGGCATTCTTCCAAAATGGCTTGATAGCGAGAAATTAAGTCCTCTGATTTCGCTGCATACAATAAATAATAAATTAAATCAAAAAGTTCTTTTGAAATCGCTTGTGATGCAATTCTGTAATTATTTATTGGAAATAAAATGCTGGGTAAACTAATAAAATATAGGAAAATTATGGAAAAATACCAATTGCTATTGATGCATGATTTGAAGGTATTTATGTAATTTTAAAAATATTTTGGGGAAAAATTGGGTATCAACAGTTCTTTTTCAGATTTTTAATCTGCACAGTTCATTAAGGTGGTCCCTTGTTGGTTTATTTATTCTCAATTGATGATGTATCTGTCTGGAGGGGGTGCCTTGTTGGTTTTGTTTATTCTCGTGGTCCCTATTTTCAGTTATTTTATTTCCTATCTGCTTTCTTCTTGTTAATATTATCTAGATTATTAATATTATTTACTTAATTATTTTTAGGTTATTAAAATGATTAATGTTGACTTGAGGTTCAATTATGATGGTGAGTGGATCAAGGAACCACATCTCCTCTACAGCAAGAAACTAGTTCACTTTTAGAAAGAGTATGATCCTGATTTACTGTCCTTTAAAGACATATTTGATGAGTTTATTTCTGACTTAAGTTTTATAGGTGTTCAACAATTGATAGTAAATGGTCCTTCTGGAACTTATTATGAAATAGTAAGGGATGATGGTATTAGGAAGTTAATGTCTCTTGTATCTGATGAATATTGTACAATTGATATATTTGTTGTGGATGAATATGAGGTAGCTGTAAATGTTTCAAATATATTCCGAAATGTTGAATCCTTTTTATCTAGAATTAAAATATGGAACAGATTGTAGTGAGGGTGAGAGTGAATCTGAACATATGCATGATTCTGAAGAGCATGACTTTGAAGAATTAGAGTGAATTGCTGCACAAAAGAAAAAATTCTTGTCTGAAGGTATGAATGAATTTAAAGATTTAGTTAAAAGGATGGCTTTCAAAGACATACCAGAAGCAAAAAAATAAATTAAATTTTATTCATTGGCTACCAAGAAAGAGTTAAGGATAGATAAAAGTGATAAAGAAAGGTAGAGGCATGAATGTACTGATGAAGGGTGCCCATTTGTATGTCATATATCTAGGGATGAGAAAAGTCCTGGTGTTAGAGTTAAAACCTTAAGGCCTCAGGAAGACTGTGGGCCAGCATTTGATAATAGCATGGTAGACTAAACAACCATAGCTCACTATTTCAAAAGAGAGCTACAAGTAATCCTAAAATGAAAGTCAAGGAAATGAGAGCTAATTTGAAAAGGATTTTTGACTTAAATACCAGTAAAGCAAAGTGTAAAAGAGCTAAAAGGATGGTCCTTGAAATATTATAAGGGAGCTTTAATGACGGTTACAACAAACTGGAAGCTTATGCTAATGAATTGAAGGAATCCAATCCGGGCTTTGATGTTGTGATTAATCTGTCTAAAGAGGCACTTTCACAGGGTAAAAAATTTTTCTTAGGATGTACATATGCTTCAATGCACTGAAGTTGGGTTTTAAGCAAGGTTTAAGACCCTTTATTGGGTTAGATGGTACTTTTCTCAAAGGAAAAGCTAAGGGACAATTGTTAGTTGTTGTTGGTCAGGACAATATGAACCACTTTTAGCTTGGGCAATTGTGGATAAGGAAACTAAGAGGACTTGGAACTGGTTCTTGGAGCTTCTTAAGCATTCATTGGAACTCCAAAGTGGGGAAGGAATAACCTTCATGTCAGACATGCAGAAGGTAAGGATTGATTGATGCTCTAAAGACTGTTCTTACTGAAGCACACCATAGGTTTTGTGTAAGACACATTGAGTCAAATTGGCTCAAAAGATGGAGTAAAAGTGAACTAAAGAAGCAATTATAGTGGTGTGCATGTTCAACTTATGAAGAGCAGTTCAAAGACCAGCTGAAGGACTTGGGCAATTTATATGCAGCTGCTGCCAAGGTTCTGTTGAATTATCCTCCCTAGATGTGGTGCAAAGCCTACCTTGACACAGTATGCAAGAACCAGGCAGTTGACAACAATCTAACTGAATCTTTCAATTCTTCTATACTACAAGCAAGGTACAAGCCCATCATTGGGATGTTGGAGACTATTAGGGCCAAAGTAATAAATATGTTGCGAGAACATGAGGAGTCAGTTGCGAAATAGACTGGTGAATGCAGTCCTCAATCAATGAAGTTGTATAATGAGTACTTGAAGATAACACATATCAGTTGTAAGGTTCAGAGCAATGAGGACCATGGATATGAGATATTAGAGGGATCTGACAAACACATTGTCAATCTAGTGATGAAGGGGTGCACTTGTAGGTCATGTGACCTTATTGGGATTCCATGCCCACATGAAATTAAGGCCTTGAAGTACAAGAAGATTGATCCCTTGACTGAAATGCATTGGTATCATAGTAAGGAGGTATTTCTGCTAACATACAAGCAAAAGTTGTAACCTCTGAAGGGAGAAAAATTCTGGAAAATAGACCCTTCTCAAGCAACGGCACTACCAGAAATGCTCAAACTTGCTGGTAGGCCTAAGGTGAAGAGAAGTAGATAAAAAGATGATGCTATTAAAAGGCAAGGGGAATGGTTTGTTATAAGGAAGGGTAGAGTAATGACATGTGGTAATTGTGGACAGCCAAATCATAATATTAGGAGCTGTTACAAAGTAGTTACTTCTTGTATTGAATTTTGTTAGTTCTATTTTACCATTTCTTCATCTAACTGATTTGTTTATGCGGAAGCCAAGACAAGAAAAAGTGGCCTTCAAGGGAAATAAGAAACATGCTAGAAGGGGTTTAATTGATGAAGAAGTAGGGAATCCAACTGAAGAAGACATTTATTTATCATCCCCCCAGGAGACACAAAACAGTCAAACCAACAATGGTATATTTATGTCTACACCAATTTCAGACATTGAGGAGGAGAAAGACCATATTCTAAGCCCTAAGGTTGTCTCAGAAACCCTCACTAGCTTCAAAATAGGTAACAACAAACAATAACAACTGTTACAAGGGAAATCAACTTTAGAGGAAACAATGCAGGTGTTTGTGAACCGACGGAACTTACTTACTCACCATAAAACTTAACTTGGAAGGGAAAGTTGATATGACTACAAATCAGTTGGAAGTGGAATGTCAAAAAAGAGAAGTAAGTTGAAGCCTAGGAAGGGACAATATCAGTAGTGTTTCTGAAAAGTATCAGTAGTATTTTGATGATGTAATTACTACTTATGAGAGTACTCATAGTTTGATGATTTGGTAATGTATAAATGTAATTACTGCTTATTGATAGTACACTTAAAGATTTGGATGCCATTATGATTCAGATTATGTACGTTTTTGGTGATGTTATAGTGTGACATCCAAATATCTATTTTAACTATAACTGCTACTCAGATTGAAGTTGTATGAACCTCTAGTTACTTTGTGTATCTTTTGTGTTTGTTTGTGCTGATTCAATGGCTACTTTGTGTATCTTTTGTGTTTGTGTGTGCTGATTCAAAAGCTGTAACCACAGACATGAATCTCCAGCTACTTTGTGTATCTTTTGTATTTGTTTGTGCTGATTCAATAGCTCCAACCGCAGACATTAATCTCAAGTTATTTTGTATTGGTTTTGGACTCATTTAGTGCTGAAATGACCAATTCAATAGGGATCAATTGGCAGGGATGTATCTGCATTTCATTACTATTAGGGAAGACATTATTTGTCATTTGATGCTCAAATTGTGATGTAAAGTATTGCCAAAGAAGACTAAAAAAACATGAGCAAACTTCACCAATGATGAAAAGAGAGTTTAGGATGAACAACATAACACATCATATTAACGGGAAAATTGACTACAACATCAGTTTTATCCGGTCAAAACAAAGCATAACATAAAAAAGATACAATAAAACTAACAAAATACATCACTTTATCAATTGTGATACGACAAATCCAACCATTAGAGCACATGGAATCATAATCAACATCTTCATCTTCACCACATTCTCTTCTAATTCTCTTGATTTGTTTAATTGATAGTTGTTCATCCTTCCAAAACATCAACTTAATGCTTCCAGTTATCTCTTCTGTCTTAACCGCATCTAATGAAGTATTCAAAGTATCAATTTTAAATGTTGCTACCTCCAATTTAGTCTTTAAGTTACTAATTACTACCAATGCTCTATCTGGTAGCACATCATCGTGCCACTCCTAGTAATCATAAGAATCTTGTTGTCCAACCAAAACCAACAAACATCGCATTACCAACCATTATATCAAGAGTAAAAGCTGAAAATTAGAAAATAATAAATATTAAAAATAATCAAAAATATAACTTACTTTAGGTTTTAGACACTTGTAAAATCTCCTTCAAGGATTATCAATGCTTTTAGAGGTGAAGAAGTCGGCGATTTCACCGCAATAACATGTCCTCCTCGATGCCCAACTTTTTTTTGACATTATACAATTCCTAATGGTTAGGTAAATATGAAACTTAAAAGAAATCAGGTGAGAATAACCCTAAGATTCAATGAATCGAGGTGGAAGAACTAAGAAGTTCAATTTTTGAAGGAACTCTAGAGAGAAAAGCTACCCGACGGGATTTTAGGTGTAAATGGGATATGATTTGTGTGTGGATCTAACTAATTGAAGGGTATTGAGTCGCGTAATGGGGGAGTTCATGGAATATATGGGTTTATTTTGTTTGAGGTGGGGTTATTCGTTCAGGAGGCGACACGTGGCTCGCCTTTTAAAATAGGGATAGTTGTGACTGGAACCATATATGACGGTAGGGACCTTAGAGGCCAGATAGTGAAACAGAGGGTTCTTTTACACAATATTTGAAAGTAGAGGGATGTAAATGTCCCTTACAAGTATAATTGAACCATACGTTGGACGGAAAACCCCAACCTCAATTCAAAACCAGTCTTTAATCAATACTAAACTTCTTTATATTCTTGCTTTGTCAGAATACAACTATGGGCAGGGGTGACCCGACGTATTTTGGGGCCTAAAGCCAAACTTTAATGAGGGGCCTTAATGTTTTTAATTTTTTTTATTATTTGAAGTCAATTTTTCTAGCTGTTTTAGATGCAAAGTTACTAATAATTTTCTTATAATCAATTTCTCCTAATAAGTCTTTCTCAATTGACAATATAGGTAACCCATTTAATCTCTCTTGAGACATTGTTGATCTTAGGTAAGATTTTATCAATTTTAATTTTAAAAAACTTCTTTCCGTTGAAGCAACAGTAACAGGAATTGTTAACATTATTCTATAAGCAATATAGACATTTGGAAAAGAATCAAGTCACTTTATTTGATTGAGTATATCGATTAAACTATTATCTTCTACTTGTACTATTTCCTTTAATACTTTCAACTCAGAAAATAAATCTAAACCATCAATATCAAATTGATTATTATGCTTTAAGAAAAATTTAAGATTAAGGCAATGTGTTTTTAAATTTCCATCATCTAGTGATCTTAGTTTTTTACCACTAAATAGAAAACCAAAAATATTTTCATAAGCTTTAAATTGTTCAAATCTATTTTGAAGTGAAAAAATAGCCTTGCCTACTATGTATAAAAAGTAATAAACTCTAAAGGACTCTTCAAGAGACTTTGAGATTTCATTATCAACATTCTCATCAAATTGTTTCTTCCTAGATATCACACATTTCTTGCGAAATTCGGGTTCGATATTCATTTCAAATGCAATTTCCTTGGTAGAAATCATAGCAGTTGCAAATCCTTCTTCTCTATATTTGTTAAAAAAAGAAATTAAAAACCTTTTAATTGATCTATGGCAACATCAATATGCATGTCGTTTGATTGCATACTTTTGCTAACTGAATTAACAGCAAATAATATATCATACCAAATAGTCATACCCAATAAAAATTCAAATTTTTGGAGTTCATATGTTACTAAGCAATTAGCTTCACTTCTAGTTTTTGGATCATCACTAATTTCTACGAATTTCAATAAAGCATCTCTTATTTGTGGAGTTTGAAATCTTATTGCTTTAATGCTTTCAATACGACTTTCCCAACGAGTTTGTGACAATGATTTAAGAGTTAGTGTCACGACCCTAAACAAAGACCCGGTGTCACGACCCAATTCCCAAACCCGGTCGTGATGGCGCCTCTCGTGAAGACAAGGCCAGCCAGAACAACACAAACACCTCTTTTAAAGCAATTTATTAACAATAACAATTCTAATACATGCTTAATTAGCCAATAATGCGGAATAGCGACAATAACAAGGGAAACCATCCCGACACAGCCCAAACCGGGGTGTCACAAGTCATGAGCTACTACAGAGTTTTCTATAAGTCTACAAAGTATAAAATCTGGTACAATAGTCTGAAGAAAAGATAAATGATAGAGGATAGGGGAGACAAGGGGTTGCGGACGTCAATAGCTACCTCGTAACTCCAAATCGCTGCCTGGTCCGGAAGGAATCAGCGCTCAGGTGCGGACTCTGCTATGCCTGAATCTGCACACATGGTGCAGGGAGTAATGTGAGTACTCCGACCCAGTGAGTAATAATAATAAATAATAACCGAAGGCATGAAAACACACAAGTGCACATGGCAATTCTATATCAGGCAGTAAATCACTTAAAGCAGTAAAACAGTAAAGAGTCAAATGAAATCTCCTTTTAAAAACAGGAAAATCAGGTAAACAATAAGTAAATAGTGAGTAGGAATCTGCCCCTCGGGCCCAGTATCAATCGCTCAGAACAATGTCAGCCCCTCGGGCTCAGTATCACTCGCTCAGCATAGCATCAGCCCCTCTGGCTCACTCTCAGATCATATGGGTACCCGCGCTCACTGTGGGTGTGCAGACTCCGGAGGGGCCCCTTACGGCCCAAGCGCTATATCGACATAAGGCCTGAAAGCCTGCTCACATCACTCATAAGGCCTGAAAGCCTCCTCACATCACTCAAGCCACCTCGTGGCATATAAATGTATCTCATGCCCTGGGTCTCATATCACTCAGCATATCCTCACATATGGCCCTCGGCCTCACTCAGTCCAGAAAGCATCATAAGCCCCTCGGGCATCAATAAAATAGTAGTGCTCAGCCCAAACAACAGTGGAAATATCATTTAAGTCTAAAATTCAATTGAAGCGGATGAGTTTGTAAAACAGTATAATCACAGGACTAAGTTCAAGTAGTATATCAAAATAGTGAGGAAAAGGTGATAAAAATCCACGGAGGGTTCAAGTAGTCGGCATGAAGCCCAAAATATGGCAATAGGCCCAAGTCATGTTGATAATAAACACATCTCTGTCAAATACGCGGTAAAAAAACATAAGTCAGGACAGGCCAAGTCACAATCCCCAATAGTAAACAACGCCGCGCTCGTCATTGAGTGCGTGTTTCACTTCAATATAGCACTACGTTGTGCAAATCCGGGGTTTCAAACCCTCAGGATATCATTTACTATCATTACTCACCTCAAGCCGGCCAAAATCCTAGCTCGCTATGCCCTTGCCTCGCAAATCGGCCTCCTCGCGCGTCGAATCTGACCAAAACCACAACGAATACGTCACAATAGGCTAAGGGAACATAACCCAATCGAAAAGAATCGAAAAACATCAAAAATCACGAAATTTGCAAAACCCGAGCCCCGGGCCCACTTCTCGAAACTCAGAAAATTTTACATCAACGGATTCCTTATCTCGCCACGAGTCTATACATACCAATAACTCCCAAATCCGAGCTCAAATGACCCATCAAAACCCAATTTGAAATTTCAAAACTCAAGCCCTAGTTCTTCCCCCTTTTTGATAAATTTTCATGAATATCTAGGTTGATTCTACAATTAAATCATGTCTTTAGTTCATAAACTTACCTCCAATCAATCCCAGTCGAAACCCTTTCAATTACCGTCCAAAAGCTCTCAAGGATGCTCAAAAAATGTGGAAAAATAACCTAGCTCGCGGAACAAAATGACTTAAATCTATTCTGCCCAGGTGACTTTTTACTCTATGCGAACGTGAGGGCTCTCTCGCATTCGCGATGAACAAAACTTGCCTCTGACCAAATTACCCTTCGCGAGTGCGGTGCCGTACCCGCGAACGTGATGCTTTAACTGTTACAACTACGCAAACGCGAGCCTGATGCCGCGAACGCGAAGAACAATGCCAACGGGGCCCAGGACCCTCCTACGCGAACGCGAACGGGTTGACGCGAACGCGAAGCTCAACCTCCTTTGCCTTCCGCAAACGCGAGCCTCTAACGCGAACGCGAAGGCTTAAATTCCTGCCTTCCAAATCCTTCTTCGCGAACGCGAGCCCCTTACGCGGACGCGAGGAGATAAATCTCTGCAACACCTGAAATGAAAAATCTGCAACTCCTCAAAGCCAAAAATGATCCGATTGACCATCCGAAACTCACCCGAGGCCCCCAGGACCTTAACCAAAAGCACCAACACATCCTAAGACATCATTCAAACTTGTTCCAATCATCAAAACACCTCGAACAACACTAAAACCATCAATTCTCATCGAATTCAAGCCTAAGTTCTTCTAGAACTTCCGAAACTCGCATTTGATCAAAAACCCGACCAAAACACCTCCGAATGACCTAAAATTTTGCACACACATCCCAAATCACCTAAAGAAGCTACAGAAACTCTCGGAATCCCATTCTGACCCTCGGATCAAAATCTCACCTATCAACCGGAATTCGCCAAAATACTAACTTCGCCAATCCAAGCCTAATTCTACACCGGACCTCCAAAATCACTTCCGATCACGCTCCTAAGTCACAAATCATCCCCCGAAGCTAACCGAATCACCGGAAATCACATCCGAGCCCTTTAACTCATAAGTCAACATCCGGTTGACTTTTCCAAACCAAACCTTCCTTAAAGAGACTAAGTGTCTCATTTCCTACCAAAACCTCTTCAAACCAACTCGATCACATAAGATACGGATAATGAAGCATAAAGAAGCTGAAAATGGGGAAAATGAAGCGGTAACTCACGTGACGACGGGTCGGGTCGTCACATCCGGGCGTGATGGCGCCTCTCGTGAAGACAAGTCCAGCTGACACAAACCCCAAGTTCAATTTACAGATATAATGATTCATAATCTAGTCATTAATAATGATAAAAGCCAAAATAAAGCGAAATATATCAACTGCGAAAACAAAACACAGCCCGACATCGGGGTGTCATAAGTCACGAGCATCTACTAAGGTCTGAACACAACTAAGAGTCTAAAAATGTACTAAATGCAGTCTAAGGAAGACTAGAAGGAGAAAAGCAGTGTTGCAAACACCAGGCAACTACCTTACTAACTCCGATGACTCTGCCACTGAGCAATCAACACCTGCTACCGGGTTAAAAATAATACATGAATCTGCATACAAGGTGCATGGAGTAATGTGAATACACCAACTCAGTAAGGAATAAAAGTAAATGAAAGCTAAGCTGTAAGAAAACACGTAAGCCACGTCATAACACTATAGCAAATACAGTACATTTCCAAAACAGTACAGAAATTATTTACTCCGTATATCATGCTCAATTTCAGTAAAAAATTTTTAAACAACTTTCAATAGTTTCATAACGAGTGATATAAATAGTGAGTAAATTTTTTTATAGAAACGTAAACAGCTCCTCGGGCAAAACATGTACCATAAACCGCCCCTCGGACTATCTCACAATCACTCGTAATCAGCCCTTCGGGCATAACATGAATCAAGAACCGCCCCTCGGGCAACATGGATCAAGAACAGCCCCTCGAGCTTCAATATGAAAGAATAATAGCCCCTCGGGCTACAACACATCACACACACTAGGTACCCGCGCTCACTCTGGGTGTACAGACTCCGGGAGGGGCCCCTTACGGCCCAAGCGCAATAACAAGCCATCTCGTGGCATAATCAATCCGGCACTCGGCCTCACATAATAAACAGAATCATCACACTGGGTACCCGCGCTCACTGGGGGTGTACAGACTCCTGGAAGGGCCCCTTAGGGCCCAAGCGCAATATCAAGCCATCTCGTGGCATAGTCAAACAGGCTCTCGGCCTCATATCAATCACATGCCACCTCGTGGCACAATAAATCTGGCCCTCGGCCTCTCATATATCACAACCGGTACCACATGCTGCGGCGCGCAGCCCGATCCCATAGTATCCTCACAACATAGGCCCTCGGCCTCACTCAGTCAGATCTCACTCGAGCCCCTCAAGCTGACAATAAAACAAGTACTCAGCTAAAAATATCATTTTTGAAATCAAGAGGAGTGAATAAAACCGAGTTATGAAAACAGTAAGAACATAGGAAGACTAAGTGTGAATATCAAACCAAAAACAGTGAGGAAATCAGTAATAAAATCCCCTAAGGGTCCAATCAATCGGCACAAGGCTCAGACACGGTATTTAGCCCCAAACACAATAATACTTTCCAAAATATAACAATATCAAATAGTTTCCAAGTAAATACACGACTTAATAGTCGTACGGGACGGACTAGGTAACAATCCCCAACGGTGCACGGCCCCACGCTCCTCACCCAGCATGTGCGTCACCTCAAAATAGCACAACGATGTGAAATCGGGGGTTTCATACCCTCAGGTCAACATTTACAATCATTACTTACCTCGATCCGGTCCAAATTCTAGCCCGCGACGCCTTTGCCCCTCGAATCGGCCTCAACTCGCGTCGAATCTATCAAAAATTAGAATCACGACGTCAAAATATGCTAAGGGTATGAAGCCCATGCGAAAATAATCAATATACAACATAAATCCCGAAATTTACCAAAACACGACCCCCGGGCCCACATCTCGGAATTCGAAAAAATATACATCATTAGATTCCTTATCTCCCCACGAGTTCATACATATCAAAAGTACCAAAATCCGACCACAAATGGCCCCTCAAATCCTCAAGTCTAGGTCTCCAATACCAAGCCCTAGTTTCCTCAATTTTAACCCTTAATTTCCACTAATACCATGATTAACCAATGGAAAATGATCATAAACTCAAGTAATGAAGCTTAGGGAACTTACCCAACTGATTCACTTCGATTTGCCCTTGAATTCACTGCCCTAGCTCGTTTCCCGTCTTCAAAAATGGAGAACTTAGCCAAAAATTCGTGAAGGAAACATTATATACTTCTGGCCCAGGGATTCCACATCTGCGGCCCTTTTTACCACTTCTGCGGTCTAGACCACTGCATCTACGGTCCTCACTTAAGCCCACAACTCTCGCATCTACGAAACATAACCCGCACCAGCGCCATTTCAGGTGCGGTTCCTTAACCGCTTCTGTAGTTCCTGCCTCCCTTGCCTTCTTCCGCTTCTGCGACTCCCAAACTCGCTTCTACGAGACCGCATCTGCGGTCCCCTAGCCGCAGGTGCGGTTATGACAGCAATGGAATATCTTCAGCTGTCAAACCAACTTCCAAACTTTCCGTCAACCATCCGAAAACACCCCGACGCCCCTGGACCTCTACCAAAAGCACAAAACCATCATATACCACCATCCAAACTTATACCAATCTTCAAAACACCTCAAACAACATCGAATCAACCAAAACACGTCGGGTTCAAGCCTAAGTTTCCAAAATCTTCTGAATTATGCTTTCGATCAAAAAGTATACCAAACCATGTTCGAATGACCTGAACTTTTGCACACGCGTCACAAATGACACAACGGACCTACTCTAATTTCCAAAATTCCATTCCGACCCCGATATCAAAATTTCCACTACAGACCGGAAAATGCCAAATTTTCAATTTCGCCAATTCAAGCCTAAATCTACCACGGACCTCCAAAATACATTCCGGACGCGCTCCCAAGTCCAAGATCACCTAACGGAGCTAACCAAATCATAAAAATCCAAATCCGAGATCGAATACTAAAAAGTCAAAACTTGGTCAAACCTTTCAAATTTAAAGCTTCAAACTGAGAATTGTTCTTCGAAATCTATTTTGATTATCCTGAAAACCAAAACCGACGATTTACATAAGTCATAATATAGCACACGGGGCTAGTCATGCCCGAGAACTAGCGAGCAAAATGCAAAAGCTCAAAACGACCGGTCGGGTCGTTACATCCTCCCCCACTTAAACATACGTCCGTCCTCGAACGTGCCCATAGTTGCCCCAAAAGCCAACAAGTTGATGTATAACCTTACCATGCAGATACCCGGGGGTGATCCCACGTCACCCTATCTCATATAGGCCCGATAACACAATGTAACTGAAATTTTGCAATCCAACCTAGCCCATAAACCTTAGAACCACATTTCCACTTCTGAAATCATCTACAAGATTAGAATCTCACATTTATACTCTGAATAAGCCTGAACAAGCTGTAATAACCCATACCTGCAACCTCAGATGCAATTACATGACATACCACATAACTCAAACACTTGTCGCGATAACTTCTAATCACAGCAGTTGCTCAATACATCCGAATTTCGATAATAAGCCTTTTATCAAATAAGGCCTCATTCCAACACTTCTGTATACTGCCAGTGATAAATGAAACACACAGGAAGTCATAACCACTACTCAGATCAACCATTCGTGAATCCACTTCTCCTTTAGCAAGGACCATAGCAAATTTCTGAGCCGAACCTCGATATTATCCTTCCAACACGTTGAAACTGAGTTCGTTTTTATTCATTCTAGATCCCAACGATCTCATCTAATCCAACACAACTACTCTGGTGACATGACACATCAATACAAACTAAAGCCACAACTCGCGCAATCTGCGCACCAATAAGCAACAACCCGAACGTACTCAAATCATGAAAAATGACTCAAATGAGGGAGTTGTACCGCAAGCTCACCAGTACCACCTCAACACAATGCTGAGAACCCATCACACGTCGTAGAACTAGAACACACGAATCTAACCCGAAGGATCATACCTACACATAACTTCGCACCATTGCGCGACCTTATCCAAACACTTGTCCACAGGAAACACCTCAAGTCACTATGCTCAAATCGACAACCACGCGCAATTTGATGTCTAGAAACAAAAGCAAATCATCATAACCATGGAGAAGCAATTGACATAAAATCACACAAACCCGAAAGGACACAACCAATACGCCATCCGCCGAGCAATACCCAATACTCTTCCTGCTCGAACTCCACTAAGAGACCCCAATAAAACCGCACCATATGTGCCTATAACCAACAAATCCTAACGCCTTGCAATACAGAAAGGTAACTCATAAATCTCCCCGAACACGAATAAGATCAATGACAATCGAATGGAACATCCCTCAACAATATCAGTTTGGAGTCAACATACCCGACTCGATGCAGAACACCCATCCATATTGGGCCTACCAATGAACCCCAAATCAACTCTGGTCACCCACAATAGATGAATAACTTTCCCAGTGTTCACATTGACTGAATCATGGCACGTACAACATCTGACTGGCTTTGCCCACATCTTTACAGTCCACAACCATAAAATAACTTGTTTATGAGAACTGTCAGTCTCCTAGTCCATAAAGCACACGAATCACCATATCCGATCCCAACTCCACCATCCGAATATCTAACACACCTCTAGTACTCGATCATTCCACGAGGGTACTCCAAAAATTCTCTTGCGCCACCAAACAAACTTCGAATATCAGCAGTCAATCAGACAAGATAGTGCCGCAATACCAATGAAGTATCCATAACACAAACACATCGCCCTTTATGAAATGTGTACCCTCATCAAGCCACACCAATCAGTGATCTCATTTATCTAGTCATCTAAAACTGTCCATGCTGCCTAAGAATTTGTGACCTTCCTATCGGAACTGAACCGTCACCTTACAAATGCAAATCTCAGTCCTACACAACATACCACATATACCATACCATCCTAGGATAACCATGAGAACTTCATATAAATTCTGAGCCACAAGAAACTACGTACTCAACTAGCCGAGAACTTTCCATTTGATCCCATCTAGAAGAAAATCACTATTCATCACATGTTCCTCACGCCAGTAGAAAATATACCTCTCTCACCGTAGAGGAAACCATTAAGAACTCTCCGAATCCCATTTGCATAAAACCAAACTGTCAGGACAGAATCATTCTAACTCAACCAAGCTACGCAAATCACCAAAACGCAAGAGCATTGCCAAGAAAACACCTGTAGAAACTCATCACCTCATAAGCATCCAAAGAACTAATCATATCCTTACCATGCCAATCCGGCCTACTACAAAGCTATTCCATCTATCCAAGTTCCTTCTGATTTACCTTCAACTTGATACTTCTTCTTACTATAACACCACAACTCCTCAAACCAGACTCACCACACGAGATCCAAGCATAAAACCACATCGTCTAAGGCTCATAAGCCGCTGGATACTCTCTTAAATATTCCCAAACGTACCACATTCAAAATACCTACCCTGTAGTGACTTCCTGCAAATCCAAAGCCATTACATTTACCTTCCCGATACTGATATATATAGAATCCATAATGATATAGAAATACCACGAGTCTTGACACCCTCCAATGCAAACCTCAGTTTCTAGCCAAATATACAACTTGAAAATCTCCAATTATTACATGTAAAATCTTGAACCCATTAGAACCATTCTCGAGAGTTACCCACTCTGCTCAAACCGCAATTAGACTGATCAAATGAACCGATCAACCTGTGCCTCATTAGCACTCCGACACCGCAGAGTTTAACTTCACCTTAATGCAACCAAGCAACTTCCTGTTCTATGCACCGCACATCCTTTACTAATAACAACTCAAGTCATTCCACAATTCTCATACACCCATAAAGCATAACCTTTACTGAAATTTTCTTTACTCGAGCCATCCCCGGTCTCAACCTCCGTAAGCTATAACTGATTCAGAATTACGCCTCCAACTGGAACCAACATAGCATATAACCGTGCAATCAACTAGCTAATACCAGACTCCCCCGCTTGGCTTAAAGCCATAGATCAAAACACACAATAACTCATAATGCATATACTCTATTACTGCCATAATACCATAGTAAGATTGAATTAAATTCTTCATAAGCTCGTGCAACACAGACCATCTAGTACTTCAAATCTTTTGCAAATCTCGCATTCACCCTCGTAACAGTCAAGCCCATTATCTTAAGCAATCAAAATTCAAACTGTAACATATATACTTCCCTGGTAATAGAGATCCCACTACAAAACAACATCGGGATCACACAACTCCGGCACACTCCGCAGGAGATAACCCACCTACTTCGCCTCAAACTAACATCTCTTTGTACCCTTCCACCGTCATAAACATCATGCAATCACTTAATCTTCCTAAGTCTGAACTCATATCACAACATGAAATCTACTTCTCTTCCCAACTAGGCAACCTAAAAAGGTCCTTCAATCACGCCCATAACTCGGGCCATACAATCACGATGGAAATCAAGCATCGGATAGTTCTTACTAACCCCAGGCAGACCCCTCTCGTCTCATTCAAATCATTCTAACACATCTTGAAGTCACATCATACTCACCACATGGTCCCCCAGCCATCACTCCCACTAATAAAGACACTATCGAACATATATATTCGAAAAGTACACGCTCACACAATCAACACCTCAGTGCTCCAGCTACAGGCAAAACCCGGCCTCAAGTCCTCCAGACTGGTGCAACATCATTGCACAGAAATCACAACTCGCCCCTCGATCAGGCGTTCACAAGTCGTCAATGCACAGATGATACCGATCGCTCATGTGCGCATACGAACTCGTGGAAAGAATTCAAAGAGTTACATTTCAAGCTGAATCAAGGACGCACGATAAGAATTCAAGAATGTGAAGTTTTTCCTCAAGGTTCTGCAGCCTCCCGAGGATAAGTACAGACGTCTCCGTACCGATCCGCGAGACTCTACTAAACCTGCTCATGACTCGTGAGACCTATGTAACCTAGGCTCTGATACCAACTTGTCACGACCCTAAACCCAGACCCGGTCATGATGGCGTCTCTCGTGAAGAAAAGGCCAGTCGACACAAACCCTAAGTTCAATTAACAGATATAATGATTCATAATCAAGCCATTAAAAATGATAAATCCCAAAATTAAGCGAAATATATCAACTGTAGAAACAAAACACAGCCCGACAATAGGGTGTCACAAGTCACGAGCATCTACTAAGGTCTGAACACAACTAAGAGTCTAAAAATGTACTAAATACAGTCTAAGGAAGACCAGAAGGAGAAAAGCAGTGCTGCGAACGCTGGGCAACTACCTTGCTAACTCCGATAACTCTGCTACTAAGCAATCAACACCCGCTACCGGGTTCAAAATAACACCTGAATCTGCACACAAGGTGCAGGGAGTAATGTGAGTACGCCAACTCAGTAAGGAATAAAAGTAAATGAAAGCTGAGCAGTAAGAAAACACGTAAGCCACGTCATAACGCTACAGCAAATACAATACATTTCCAAAATAGTACAGAAATCATTTACTCCGTAAATCATGCTCAATTTCAGTAAAAACCTTTTTAGACAGCTTTCAATAGTTTCAAAACGAGTTATAAAAATAGTGAGTAAAAAACGATAGAAACGTAAACAGCCCCTCGGGCAAAACATGTACCATAAACCGCCCCTCGAGCATAATATCCACAGAACCAGCCCCTCGAGCTATCTCACAATCACTCGCAATCAGCCCCATAACATGAATCAAGAATTGCCCCTCGGGCAACATGGATCAAGAACAACTCCTCGGGCTTCAATATGAAACAACAACAGCCCCTCGGGCTACAACACATCACACACACTAGGTACCCGCGCTCACTGGGGGTGTACAGACTCCGGGAGGGGCCCCTTATGGCCCAAGCGCAATAACAAGCCATCTCGTGGCATAATAAATCCTGCCCTCGGCCTCACATAATAAACAGAATCATCACACTGGGTACCCGCGCTCACTAGGGGTGTACGGACTCCTAGAGGGGCCCCTTACGGCCCAAGCGCAATATTACGCCATCTTGTGGCATAATCAAACAGGCTCTCGGCCTCATATCAATCACAAGCCACCTCGTGGCATAATAAATCTAGCCCTCGACCTATCATATATCACAACCGGTACCACATGCTGCGGCGCACAGCCCGATCCCATAGTATCCTCACAACACAGGCCCTCGGCCTCACTCAGTCAGATCTCACTCAAGCCCCCCGGGCTGAGAGTAAAACAAGTACTTGGCTAAAAATATCATTTTTGATATCAAGAGGAGTGAATAAAATCGAGTTATGAAAACAGTAAGAACATACCAAGACTGAGTGTAAATATCAAACCAAAACCAGTGAGGAAATCAATAATAAAAGCCCCTAAGGGTCCAAACAATTGGCACAAGGCCCAGACACGGCATTTAGCCCCAAACACAATAATACTTTCCAAAATATAACAATATCAAATAGTTTCCAAGTAAATATGCGACTTAATAGTCGTACGGGATGGACTAGGTCACAATCCCCAATGGTGCACGACCCCACGCTCGTCACTTAGCATGTGCGTCACCTCAAAATAGCACAACGATGTGAAATCCGGGGTTTCATACCCTCAGGACAACATTAACAATCATTACATACCTCGATCTGGTCCAAACTCTAGCCTGTGACGCCTTTGCCCCTCAAAACGGCCTCAACTCGCGTTGAATCTGTAAAAAATCAGAATCACGACGTCAAAATATGCTAAGGGTACGAAGCCCATGCGAAAATAATAAATTTACAGCATAAATCCTGACCCCCGGGCCCACGTCTCGGAATTCGATAAAATTTACATCATTAGATTCCTTATCTCCCCACGAGTTCATACATATCAAAAGTCCTAAAATCCGACGACAAATGGCCCCTCAAATCCTCAAGTCTAGGTCTCCAATACCAAGCCCTAGTTTCCTCAATTTTAACTCTTAATTTCGACTAATACCATGATTAACCAATGGAAAAATGATCATAAACTCAAGTAATGAAGCTTAGGGAACTTACCCAACTGATTCACTTCGATTTGCCCTTGAATTCACCTCCCTAGCTTGTTTCCCGTCTTCAAAAATGGAGAACTTAGCCAAAAATTTGTGAAGGAAACATTATATACTTCTGGCCCAGGGATTCCGCATCTGCGGCCCTTTTTACCGCTTCTGCGGTCTCGCTTCAGCGGTCTAGACCGCCGCATCTGCGGTCCTCACTTAAGTCCACAACTCTCTTATCTGCGAAACACAATCCGCACCAGCGCTATCGCAGGTGCGGTTCCTTAACCGCTTCTGTGGTTCCTGCCTCCCTTGCCTTCTTCCGCTTCTACAACTCCCAAACTCGCTTCAGCGAGACTGCACCTGCGGTCCCCTAGCCGCAGGTGCGGTTATGACAGGAATGGAACATCTTCAGATGCCAAACCAACTTCCAAACTTTCCGTCAACCATCCGAAAATACCCCAAGGCCCCCGGGACCTCAACCAAAAGCACAAACACATCATATACCACCATCCAAACTTATACCAATCTTCAAAACACCTTAAACAACATCAAATCAACCAAAACACCTCGGATTCAAGCCTAAGTTTTCAAAATCTTCCGAATTACGCTTCCGATCAAAAAGTATGCCAAAACACGTACGAATGACCTGAAATTTTCCACACACGTCACAAATTACACGACGGACCTACTATAATTTCCGAAATTCCATTCCGACCCCGATATCAAAATTTCCATTGCCGACCGGAAAATACCATATTTTCAATTTCGCCAATTCAAGCCTAAATCTACCACGGACCTCCAAAATACATTCTGGATGCGCTCCCAAGTCCAAAATCACCTAACGGAGCTAACCAAATCATAAAAATCCAAATCTGAGATCGAATACTAAAAAGTCAAAACTTGGTCAAACCTTTCAAATTTAAAGCTTCAAATTGAGAATTGTTCTTCCAAATCTATTCCGATTATCCTGAAAACCAAAACCGACGATTTACATAAGTCATAATATAGCACACGGGACTAGTCATGCCCAAGAATTAGCGAGCGAAATGCAAAAGCTCAAAATGACCGATCGGATCGTTACAGTTAGACTGGGTACACTATCCTTTAACACTTTCCATCGCTTAGTAGAAGATGAAAATAGTGAATATATACGTTGTACCACTCAAAAAAATGATATAACTTTTGTACAAGAACTAGCCATATCACAAAGTAACAAATTTAGATTATGACAACCACATGGTGTATAAAATGATCTAGGATTTACATCAAGAAGTCTTTTTTGCACTCCTTGATGTTTTCCTTTCATATTTGACCCATTATCATATCCTTGCCCTCTTAAGTTATCAATATCAAGTCCAATATTTTTTATTTCATCTATAATAACTTCAAAAAGACCTTTTCCGCTTGTATCATCCACTTCTAAAAATTCTAAAAAATATTCATTAATTTTTATTGGAGTTGTTGAAACATCCACACTCCGCAATATAAAAGACATTTGCTTGATGACTTTTATCTTGAGTGCAATCAAGTATGATCGAGAAATATTTTGCTTCTATAATATTTTCTATAATTTTATTCTTAATTTCACTTGCCAATAAGTTTATCAATTCATTTTGTATTCTATGACCAAGGTAATGACTATGAATTTCATCATGCTTAATTCGTCGAATATCTTCCTGCATGACGGGGTCAAATTGTGCAATCATTTCAATTAAACGTAAAAATTTCCATTATTCTCTTGATATATCTTTTCATTTTTCCTCTAAATGCCAAATTATTTTTTCCAAGAGTTTTGATCACGGCAATAAATCTTGATAATACATTTTTCCAATGCTCTCTATCTCTATTGATTTGTTCTTGAACATCTTTATCGATTGTTTTATCTTTTTGCATTCTTATTTCTAAATCAATCCATGCAGCCATGTTAATAATATGTTCATTTGTTGTTTCATGAGTTTTGAGCTTAGTACTAATATTTCTCCAATCATTACTGCCTTCACTAGCTAGTTTACTACTACAAATTTCGGAACTCGAACTAAATAATTTACAACAAAAACAAAATACTTTATCTAAGTCTTTAGGATAAACCAACCATCTTCTATCATGTTTTTCACCATTTGTCAATTTATGAATATAATGTGTAGTAGAAAAATATCTTGAAAAATTATCATTCGGAAAATTTGTGTCAATTATTCTAATCGGTCCCTTTTCTAGTAATAGATCTCTCAACATTGTATCTACATTAGTCCATTGACTAGGATCATATATATTTATAGGAGTTGAATTATCTATTTCATTTATATGTTCTTGATTTTTTTTGAGGATCTATTTCTGACTTGTCACTTACTTGTTCTTTTTCTACTTGAATATTATTAATTTTAGAATTATCTAACTCAACCTAATTACTAACTTGCTCATCTAGAGAACACTCTCTCAATTTTTCTGATTGAAGATCTTTATTATTCAATAAAAATTTATCAAGAGCACCTTTTTGNTGTATTAGATTTTGAATTCTTCTTCTTTTCTTGAGTTTTTCATAACCAGATTCATACTTTCTATTTGTCATACTTATCTTCTAATAAATAATCTAAAAATGCACTAAATAGCAAAATATTAAATTTTAGATGAGAAAATATTAAAAAGATAGAATGATAGCCCTGGTTCAAGAACGGATAACTTGATATCAAATTAAATTCCTGGTCGAGTATGCTTGTTGTAAGACTTGAATTATGAGAATAGAAAGAACAAAAAACACTCTACTTTTTTTTTTTTGAATCAATACATTGAACTCCGAACCTCCACAATAATGCTTGATCTTTGGCTATTGTAGAATGGAGGCTTGAATTGAAGAACAAGGTACAAAAATATAATATTGTTATAAAACAATAAAAGATGAAGAGTAGTATTGCAGAGAAAAGAAGAGGGAGAGAATTCTTATTGATTTGGGATGAATTACAATAGAATAGAACCCTCTATTTATAGGGAAAGAGTGACTTAGCCACCAAGTAATAATTCCTAGAATCTCTCTAAATATGACATTCACCACAAATAGAATTCTATTTATAACACTCCCCCTTGAATGTCTATTCAACAGATAATGTGCCTCGTTAAAACCTTAACTAATATAAAACCCAGTGGGAAAAAATTATAGAGAAGGAAAAAGAGTACACACATCTAACCATACACCTTTTGCTTGCCTCATTAAAAACCTTGCAAGGAAAACCCAGTGGGACAAAACCTTGTAAGGAAAAAAGAGTACAACGCGTTTTAACTCCCCCTTATGAGAGCATCAATTCACATCCTTGAGCCTTCGCATTCCAATCTTGTGCACCATCTTCAAGAGATCTTTGGTAGAGATTCGATAAACAAATCAACCATATTAACTTGAACGAATTTGTTTCACCTTGAAATCACCATCCCTAATAGATGTATTGTCTTCATATGATCTTGTTGGAATCGTCATTTCAATATCCTCACATAGAGGTAAAAACTCTTGCTATGATATTATCATGCCTATAGTTATAGCAAGATACATTTGTGCACAAATTGCACCGAGGAAGTGGTACTTCAAGATCAAGAATTGTATATGCTTCAAGCAACTTAAATCCTTCATGGATTGTCATATAAGTTAAGTCATATAATAGACTTTAGATGCATATCAAGTTTTCATATCATGCTTGACAAATAAGATATCGAAAACTGATTGCAACCATTGACTTTATACTTTCAAGTGTTTGAACTACATGTTCAAAACTACATGTCTTTCATATGAAACCAATTCTATTTGAATTGTGTCTTTTCTATTTGGCCAATATTTTTGTGTCTGTATTCGACAGACTTAAAATTCTCATCTATACTTAGCGCTTTCATAGATGTCGTCGACGAATATTTTATATTGGTTCCAACCTCTTTTTTTTTTCAATAAAGACATAACATAGAGATCTCTTCATTTATATTTTCAGGTACCTGAATCTCTCCTGAGATTTTATAAAGTGTTATGTCATGTGATCTTCTAGATCACTTGTCTCCTTAGTTATGATCATTTAGATCATTTTCTCATCTTCTTTATCAAGAAGTTTATTTGAAACCAATTTGTCTATACGCTTCAAGCGTACCATAGACTTTGTCCTTCTAGGACTTAATATGAGCATTTGCAAAGAGAATATAGTTACTTTCTTTGGGTCAGCAAATGCGTCTAGCATGCTTTGAAATATATTGTAAATGAATTATCCTTTTTATGAACTTCAAGTTCATATTATTAATTCGAGGATCTAGATGTACAAATGATAATTCATTTCGCATAACTTTTTCCCAAATGTTTGTCATCTCTCCCCTTCATGTTAGAAAAACTAACTTGCTTCCTCAACTTCGGGAACTCATCTTTGTGCGTTATGGTGTTAATCAAAACATACACCGCACATCAATATATAGATGATATGTCTGACCTGACACTGTGAGTGAGAATGTAATATACTTCGTATATA
>NW_017671230.1:61909-80857 GCF_001879085.1 Nicotiana attenuata
TATATATTATCAAATGGGATCGTGTGGCACGCCGACCACTTATATATCATGAAATGGGATCGTGTGGCACGCCGACCACGTATTCTGTGTTAGAAGAGATTTGGTTGTAGTTTTCCTTATTTGTTCCTACCGTTCTATTTTATCTGTTATTCCCAAAAGTATGCTCCCCTCCCAGTCTTAATTATTACTTTCCGCTGTTATTTTTTTGTAGTACTTGTATATAAATATCTGCACAGGTTGACTTGGTAGTCTGTCTAGCCTCGTCACTACTTCGCCGGGGTTAGGCCAGACACTTACCAGCACATGGGGTCGGTTGTGCTGATGCTACACTTCTGTGCTTTTTGCATAGATTACGGTACCGGAGCAGCTCTTGGACCACAGCAGTAGTTGATCGGGAGCCCTCTTCAGTCCAGGGACTTACGAGGTAGCCTAGCTGGCGTTCGCAGGCCGAAGTCCCTTTCCATATTTTCTGTTTGCTTCATAGTACCGAGACAGACATTATGTATTTTTTTTCCTATTCAGACTTGTTTGTAGCACTCTTTAGTAGTTCGTGAGATAGCAACTCCAATCTTGGGTAGTGAAATATTAGACTTCTGCATTTTGGGTTTTCAGTTATTTATGTTTTAAAAGACATGGATTGATTGCTATTCTTTGGCCGAGGAGTTGATCTAACTTTGGCTTGAGGGAATAGGATAGAGTATTATTTGCTAATTGCTAAATGTTGAGTACGGTGTATAGGCATGGTGACGAGTATCTATACACCGGTGTCTAGCATGACCGTGAGTCCTTCTTGTGCTTATGTGGGATTCCGTGGTGATCTTCCTTGTTAATTGATGGATTCAATATAATGTGAACAATATGAAGAGAAAAATATGATTTGTAAACTCCTTGGAGCTTGGCTCGAATTTTGACACGATAGGACTAAGAAATGAACGAAAGAGGAAGAGATGTAATTACTCCCTTGCCGGACGAGTAACCGGGGTTGAATTGATCTGTTTCCCTGCCGGGAAATCATTATATATATATTATGAAATGGGATCGTGACTATGAACTGGGATCGTGTGGCACGCCGACCACTTATATATCATGAACTGGGATCGTGTGGCACGCCGACCCGTATTCTGTGTTAGAAGAGATTTGGTTGTAGTTTTCCTTATTGTTCCTACCGTCTATTTTATCTGTTATTCCCAAAAGTATGCTCCCCCCCAGTCTTAATTATTACTTTCCGCTGTTATTTTTCTTTGTAGTACTTGTATATAAATATCTGCACAGGTTGACTTGGTAGTCTGTCTAGCCTCGTCACTACTTCGCCGGGGTTGGCCAGGCACTTACCAGCACATGGGGTCGGTTGTGCTGATGCTACACTTCTGTGCTTTTTGCAAGATTACGGTACCGGAGCAGCTCTTGGACCACAGCGTAGTTGATCTTCTGCATCTATTTAAAGGCTCGGTATTTTATTACTGTTATGTTGCTATCCGAAAATGTTTAAATGTTTGGCTTGCCTAGCTCCAACAGTAGGCGCCATCACGACTCCCGATGGTGGGAAATCCGAGGCGTGACAAGTTGGTATCAGAGCTCTAGGTTACATAGATCTCGCTACTCACGGGCAAACTTAGTAGAGTCTGAGGGATCAGTACGGGGACGTCTGTATTTATCCCCTAGAGGCTACGGAGTTAGGAAAAGTTTCACTTTTGTTCTTTCTTGTCGTGCGATTCTGTTTCTCAAATACTGATTGTCCTTCTACTCTGTTCTTTCGCAGATGGCGAGAACACATGCTTCCTCTTCTATCGCGCAGCAGCTCGAGCCCCCAGCAGCAGCTCCTACGAGGGGCAGAGGCCGAGGCCGTGCCAGAGGCTGAGGCCGGGGCAGAGCTCAGCCCCGAGCAGCAGTCCTAGAGGTGGAGCCTCATGTTGATTATGACGAGGAGGTTCCAGCCCCAGCAGCTCCGATGGGCCCAGCTCAGGTCCCAGAGGGGTTCATAGCCACCCCAGTTCTTCAAGACGCTTTGGTCAGATTGGTAGGCTTTGTGGAGAGCGTCACTAGAGCGGGTTTGCTTCCAGTAGCACCAGCCACTTCTCAGGCTGGAGGAGGAGTTCAGACTCCTGCTACGCGTACTCTAGAGCAGGTAGCTCCCCAGGCACAGGTTCCAGTGGTTCAGCCAGCTGTGGCGGTTCAGCCAGGTATTGTGACTCAGGCCGGCGATGGAGCGGCTATGTCCTCAGATGCTTTATGGAGGCTTGATAGGTTCTCCAAGCTCTTCACCGCCATATTCAGGGTGCTTCATCAGAGGATCCCCAGAATTTCTTATTCAGCTGCCATGGGATCCTTAGGACTATGGGTATTGTGGAGACCAATGGGGTCGACTTCATCACCTTTCGACTGGCAGGATCCGCCAAGACTTGGTGGATGGACTATTGTTTATCCAGACCAGCAGGGTCGCCATCATTGACTTGGGACCAGTTTGCAGAGTTGTTTTTGGAGAAGTTTCTCCCAGTTACTCAGCGAGAGGCTCTTCGCAGGCAGTTCGAGCGCCTCCAGCAGGGCTCTATGATAGTCACACAGTATGAGACTCGGTTCATTGATCTGGCACGCTATGCTGTTGTTATACTCCCCACCGATAGAGAGAGGGTGCGGAGGTTTATTGATGGATTGATTCAGCCGATCCGTCTCCAGATGGCTATGGGAGCTGGTAGTGAGATTTCTTTTCAGGAGGCGGCCAATGCGGCCCGTAGAGTTGAGATGGCTCTTGCATGGGGAGGTGGTCATGGGTCAGACAAGAGACCCCGTCATGCACGTAGATTCAATGGTAGCTCGTCTGGAGGTGGGGATTCTTATGGTAGAGGCCATCCTCCGAGGCCCTTTCAGTCAGCTCTACAGGTCTCACATGGTACTACAGGTGGTCGTGGCTCTCAGCCGCAGTCTTCTGACCAGCAGCTTTTCAGTTCACCATCAGCACCTATCAATGCCCCACCACTCCGTTATTCTCAGCAGCCGAGGGCTTGCTACACGTGTGGCGACACGAGATATATTGCCAGGTATTGCCCTCGAGCTTCTGACAGCTCTCAGCAGCAGGGTCCTCGTCCTATGATTCAGGCATCAGGTGATCCACAGGCCGCCCAGCCAGCTAGAGGCGGGGGTAGAGGCCATAGAGGTGGAGGTAGAGATCATAGAGGTGGAGCTCGGACCGCCAGAGGTAGAGGCCAGCCAGCAGCCGATCGTCCCAGAGACATGACTCAGGGAGGTAGCGCCCAGCCCCGGTGTTATGCTCTTCCAGCCAGGCCAGAGGCTGAGTCTTTAGATGCAGTTATTACAGGTACTATTCTGGTCTGTGATAGGGATGCTTCAGTGCTATTTGACCCTGGGTCTACGTATTCATATGTATCGTCCTATTTTGCACCCTACTTAGTTAAGCCTAGTGATGCCTTGGGTGTTCCTGTCTATGTATCTACACCGGTGGGTGATTCTATAGTGGTTGACCGAGTTGATCGTTCTTGTGTGGTAGTGTTTGAGGGTCTTGAGACCCGTGTTGATTTATTGCTCTTAGACATGGTGGATTTCGACGTTATATTAGGGATGGATTGGTTGTCTCCGTATCATGCTATCTTGGATTGTCACGCCAAGACCGTGACCTTGGCTTTGCCAGATATACCCCGATTGGAGTGGAGAGGGACCCCAGGTCATGCCACTCGCAGGGTTATCTCATATGTGAAGGCTCGACGCATGGTCGAGAAGGGGTGTCTAGCTTATCTGGCGTATGTTCGCGATTCCAGCACAGAGGTTCCTTCTATTGATTTTGTCCCTATTGTTCGGGAGTTCCCCGAGGTTTTCCCTTCAGACCTGTCGGGTATGCCGCCCGACAGGGATATTGATTTCTGAATTGATCTGGCCCCAGGCACGCAGCCCATTTCTATTCCCCCGTATCGCATGGCCCCGCCAGAGTTGAAGGAGTTAAAGGACCAGTTGCAAGATTTGCTAGAGAAGGGTTTTATCAGGCCTAGTGTTTCTCCTTGGGGTGCGCCAGTGTTATTTGTGAAGAAAAAGGATAGATCGATGAGGATGTGCATTGATTACCGGCAATTGAACAAGGTGACGATAAAGAACAAGTATCCACTGCCGAGGATTGATGATTTGTTTGACCAGCTTCAGGGTGCAAAGGTGTTTTCAAAGATAGACTTGAGATCTGGCTACCATCAGCTGAGGATTAGGGCATCCGATGTCCCTAAGACAGCATTCCGCACTCGGTACGGGCAATATGAGTTCCTGGTCATGTCGTTTGGGTTGACCAATGCCCCAGCAGCATTCATGGAGTTGATGAACCGAGTGTTCAGGCCATATTTGGACATGTTCGTGATAGTCTTTATTGATGATATTCTGGTGTACTCCCGCAGCCAGGAGGAGCACGAGCAGCACCTGAGAGTAGTTCTTCAGACTCTGAAGGATAGTCAGTTGTATGCTAAGTTCTCGAAGTGCGAGTTTTAGTTACGTTCGGTTGCATTTCTGGGTCATGTTGTATCAGCAGAGGGAATTCAGGTGGACCCGAAGAAGATTGAGGCAGTCAAGAACTGGCATCGACCAGCATCAGCTACAGAGATTCGGAGTTTCTTGGGGTTAGCAGGTTATTACCGTTGATTCGTGGAGGGGTTTTCATCCATAGCAGCCTCGATGACCAAATTGACCCAGAAGGGTGCCCAGTTCAGATGGTCGGATGAGTGTGAGGCGAGCTTTCAGAAGCTAAAGATGCTGTGACTACGGCACCAATATTGGTTCTGCATACAGGCTCAGGGCCTTATACAGTCTATTGTGATGCTTCCCGTATTGGGCTTGGTGTGGTATTGATGCAGGATGGCAGAGTCATTGCTTATGCTTCGAGGCAATTGAAGATCCACGAGAAGAATTATCCGGTTCATGATCTCGAGTTGGCAGCCATTGTTCATGCTTTGAAGATTTGGAGGCATTACCTATATGGTGTGACGTGTGAGGTGTACACTGATCACAAGAGTCTGCAATACTTGTTCAAGCAGAAGGAGTTGAACTTGAGGCAGAGGAGGTGGTTGGAGCTATTGAAGGATTATGATGTTACTATTTTGTACCACCCGGGGAGAGCCAATGTGGTGGCCGATGCGTTGAGTAGGAAGTCCGCTAGCATGGGTAGTCTTGCTTATGTTCCGGTCAGCCAGAGACCGCTTGCTTTGGATATTCAGGCCCTGGCCAATCGATTTGTGAGGTTGGACATTTCTGAGCCTAGCAGAGTGTTAGCTTGTACGGACGCTCGTTCTTCATTATTGGAGCGTATCCGTGATCGGCAGTTTGATGATCCCCATTTGTGTGTCCTGAGAGACACGGTGCAGCGTGGAGGTGCCACGAAGGTGACCTTAGATGATGATGGTGTTTTGAGGTTACAGGGGCGAGTTTGTGTGCCCAATGTCGATGGGATTCGAGAGTTGATCTTAGCGGAGGCCCATAGTTCTCGGTATTCTATTCACCCGGGCGCCGCGAAGATGTATCAGGACTTGCGGCAGCTTTATTGGTGGCGTAGGATGAAGAAAGATATTGTTGCATATGTGGCTCGATGTTTGAACTGTCAGTAGGTTATGTATGAGCATCAGAGGCCTGGTGGTTTGTTTCAGAGAATTGAGCTTCCCGAGTGGAAATGGGAGCGGATTACCATGGATTTCGTTACTGGACTTTCGATGACTCGGAAGAAGTTTGATGCTATTTGGGTCATTGTTGATAGGCTGACCAAGTCAGCGCATTTTTTTCCTATTGCAGTCACTTATTCATCGGAGAGGTTAGCTGAGATCTACATCCGAAAGATTGTTCGCCTTCATGGGGTGCCGGTATCTATTATTTCGGATCGGGGTACGCAGTTTACCTCGCGCTTCTGGAGAGCAGTTCAGCAGGAGTTGGGCACCCAGGTTCAGTTGAGCACAGCGTTCCATCCTCAGACGGACGGCCAGTCCGAGAGGACTATTCAGATATTGGAGGATATGCTCCGAGCTTGTGTCATTGATTTTGGAGGCTCGTGGGACCAGTTTTTGCCTTTAGCAGAGTTCGCCTACAACAACAGCTACCAGTCCAGCATTCAGATGGCTCCATATGAGGCGTTGTATGGTAGGTGATGTCGGTCTGCAGTCGGATGGTTTGAGCCGGGGGGTAGGCTCGGGTTATTGGGGTATAGATTTAGTTCAGGAGGCCTTGGAAAAGGTCAAGATCATTCAGGACAGGCTTCGTTCGGCTCAGTCGCTGCAAAAGAGTTATGCGGATCGTAAGGTTCGAGATGTAGCTTTCATGGTTGGTGAGCGGGTCTTGCTCCGAGTGTCGCCTATGAAGGGCGTGATGAGATTTGGGAAGAAGGGCAAGCTTAGCCCTAGGTTCATTGGCCCATTTGAGATTCTCGATCGTGTGGGAGAGGTGGCTTACAGACTTGCCTTGCCGCCCAGCTTGTCAGCCGTGCATCCAGTGTTTCATGTGTCCATGCTTCGGAGGTATCACAGCGATCCAGCCCATGTGTTAGATTTCAGTACTGTCCAGTTGGACAAGGATCTGTCTTACGAGGAGGAGCCGGTAGCTATTCTAGACCGGCAGGTTTGACAGTTGAGGTCGAAGAGTTTTCCTTCAGTGCGTGTCCAGTGCAGAGGTCAGCCTCCTGAGGCATCGACCTGGGAGTCCGAGTCTGATATGCGGAGCCGTTATCCTCATCTATTTCCCGACTCAATACTTCTTTCTTTTGTCCGTTCGAGGACGAACGGTTGTTTTAGAGGTGGAGAATGTGACGACCCAAAGGGTCATCACCGGATTTCTCTCTTTTTCCTTGCTTCCGAGGCCTTGAAAACCTCACCTTTAGTTGCCTCGATTGGCGTGCGCAGTCCGGGCGCGTAGCCGAAAAGATTATATGTTAAATTCTGTGAAAATTTTTAAAATGTGGCTTTAAAATGATTAAAGTTGACTTTGGTCAATATTTTTGGTAAACGGACCCGGACCCATGATTTGACGGTCCCGGAGGGTCCGTAGAAAAATATGAGACTCGGGCATATGCCCGGAGTTGAATTTCGAGGTCGAGAGCCCAAGAAATGAATTTTTCTATGAAATTGTTTTTCTGAAATTATTAAGGAAAATGGAAATGAAAATCGATTAAAAGACTATGTTATCGGGCTCGTATTTGTGTTCCGACGCCCGGTACAAGTCTTAAATATGAGTTAAGCGCTTTCTGTAAAGTTTGGTCGAAATCGGACGTCATTTGACGTGTTTCGGACCTAAATATCTAAAATTTGAAGTTATGAACTTGAAATGAAAAATGATGATTTTGAGGATTGATTCATTGATTTTGATGTTATTTTGGCTATTTGATCGCTTGACTAAGTTCGTAGGATGTTATTGAGTTAGTGTGTGTGTTTGGTAGGGAGCCCCGAGGGCTCGGGAGAGATTCGGAGGTGGTTCGGGGTAGTTTTACACTTAGAAAACACATCAGATTTTTCATGTTGTTGCAGACCAGATTTTGTTCTTCGCGAACGCAGACCCCCCCCCCCCCCCCCCCCTTCGCGTTCGCATAGCTCTGACATTTCTCCTTCCGTGTTCGCGTCCCTCCATCGCGTTCGCATAGCTTTATACCCCTCTTCAACGCGTTCGCCTACCTCCCCTCGCGAACGCGTAGGCCAAACCTGGAACCCCCCCCCCCAGTTTCCTTATATGCGTTCGCATAGCACCATCGCGAACGCATAGAGCATCAAACTAGCCCTCCTTCGCGAACGCGAGTCTGAGTCGCGAACGCATAGAAAAAAAAGGCTTCAGTGATTTTTTTTTAAAACAGAACATTTCATTTCGGGAATTCTTCACTTCTTCTCACGAGCTCTCTTCTCCATCAAGCCTTAGGACTCCATTGAAGCTCCCCTCTTCCAAGACTTTTTGGGTAAGTAATTCCCCACCTAATTCCTTCATTTTTCTTCACTAATTAGTGAATTCCTAGGCCTAAAAACATGAAATCAAAGTGGAAATTAGGGCTTTTGGGTAGAGTTAGGCTTATGGAAATTTTGGGTGATTCAACCCCAATTTGGGGTCGAATCTTAAAACAAATTATATATTTGAACTCGTGGGGTTATGGGTGATTGGGTTTTGGTCCGAGCCTCGTGTTTGGACCATGTGGGCCCGGTGTCGAATTTTGGTATTTTTGGAAGAATGCTAGAAAACTCATTTCTAGGCTATGGGATTATGTTGTTGAGCCCTAATTGATATTATTGAATTAATTATGCCTAGATATCATTGTTTTAGAGTCGGATTGTAGAGGAAAGGCGGTATTTGAGGATTGATTGCTATTCTTTGGACCGAGGTAAGTGTTTGATCTAACTTTGGCTTGAGGGAATAGGATTAGAGTATTATTTGCTAATTGCTAAATGTTGAGTACGGTGTATAGGCATGGTGACGAGTATCTATACACCGGTGTCTAGCATGACCGTGAGTCCTTACTTGTGCTTATGTGGGATTCTGTGGTGACTCTTCCTTGTTTAATTGATGGGTTCAATATAATGTGAACAATATGAAGAGAAAAATATAATTTGTAAACTCCTTGGAGCGTTGGCTCGAATTTTGACACGATTAGGACGTAAGAAATGAACGAAAGAGGAAGAGACGTAATTTCTCCCTTGCCTGGACGAGTAAGTGATTGTTGTTGCTCCCTTGCCGGGAATTAACTGTTTATTATGGGCACTGGTATGAGTGTCTCATCCTGAATATTTTGTCGAGCCCTCTCTTGTTCTACATCCAGATCCCTGCCATTACGGAGACTCACCGCCATCAACTGCTTTGGGCCCTGATCTTTTGGATTTATTTGTGTGTCTGCAGGTAATGTCCCTTGAGGACGATTGTTCAAAAACATGGAAATCTAGCCCATTTGCACTTCGATATTTTTGATTGCTGCATCATGTGCATCTACTCTCTCATTGATTTTGGCATTGGACCCAATAACCTGCTGCATCATTGCTTCCAGTCTAGAAAACCCATCTTCTTGTCTTCCACCATGCTGCTGCTGAGGTGGATGATACCCTTGCTGCTGATTGTGATTGTTGTACCCTTGTGGCCTGGGGTAAGGTGCCACATTGTTGGGTAGTCTCATACCTCCCATGTTTCCTGTGTTAAACTGTGGCTGCGCCTGCCTGTATTGCTGCTGATTTTACTAGCCCCAGTTCTGATTGCCCTGTCTCTGGCCTCCATAGTTGGACATATAGTTGATGATCATGTTCTGCGTTCCAAGGATTACCAATTGGCTGGCTAATGCAAGATGTGCACAAGCCCCCGTTGGTAGTGTCTACAATATGTACTTGCTGTTTCTGCCCTGATTCCTCCACCTTTTTGGTGAGTATGCTCATCTGTGTCAGGAGGGTCGCCATATTTTCAGCCATGGTATTTGAGGGATCAAGAGGCATTGAGTGCACCACTGGAGTGATAGGTGCATTCCTGGTCGTCCACCCTGAATTCTGTGCCATCTTGTCAAGCAGATTCTGGCCTTCTCTCCCGGTTTTGCTCAAGAATGCCCCACCAGCTGAGGCATCCACAATATTCTTCATGTTGTCTGACAGTCCCATGTAAAACCGTTGTCCCAACATCTGTTCTGGAACACCGTGGTGGGGACATATAACCAACATTCCTTTAAACCTGCCCCATGTCTCATGCAGTGTCTCCATTGGTTTCTGTTTGAAGCTCACGATCTCATCAATTTGTTGAGCAGTTTTGTTGGGCGGGTGGAACTTGTTGTGAAATTGCTTGACTAACTCATCCCAAGTTTCTATAGAGTTTATGGGGAGTGAGTTTAGCCAAACCTGAGCAGCTCCTGTCACTGAGAATGGAAACAATAATAGCCTGATTGCTTCCGGAGTCACGTTGGGTTGCCTTTGAGTTTTGCAGATAGACAGGAAGTTCTTCAAGTGCTGTTGAGGATCTTCTATTTGCATCCCAGAAAAGAGTCCCTTGTTTTGCAACAAGTACAGCATGTTATTTGTGATCTAGAACGATTCAGCTTGTATTGCGGGCACAACAATGGCAGTGGCCAAATTGTCAGTTGTGGGTTGTGCCCAGTCATATAGTACACCCTCAGGCACAGGAGGTGCCACTTCTCTGGCATTTAAGCCAACTTGCTCATTCCTGACGTTTCCGTTGGGATCGTTTACGTCTCCCATGTCAATTTCGAATTTGTGTGTTAGTTGGGATTGTTGAAGTCTTTTGTTGGCACGGTTCAATGTCCGGAATATTTTCTCGGGGTCTGAGAGTCCTTCAAGTAGTTCTCCAGTCCTCGTAGAATTTCTAGGCATACACATGTGCAACCAGATCAACAACCGTCAAAATTTCAATGGAAAATTGGTAGAGAGAAAACTGACCACACTAAGATTTTTTGTATTTCTATCAATGGTAATTGATAATTTCGTTAATTCCCCGGCAACGGTGCCAAAATTTGGTCACGCCCAACTATGCCTTATAAAAAGGACAATGCGGACGTTGCAAATATAACCTGAGCATTGTGCCCAGAGTCGAATCCACAGAGAATTTTAACCTATCAATCACTATCTTTAGACCTACTAAACTCTTTAGAATCAATTTCCCAAACGTTGGGAATCACAGTTGATGGTGTTTTTAATAACTAAGATCAACAGTAACTAATAGCTACAAATTAAAGATGCTAAGCTGTAAACAATAATGAGAAAGTGCTAAGGTAATGATTTCCCCTATTGATGGAATTCCTTCTATTTATGCTTCATACAAATTTACCAACACATCTCTATCAATCACGAACGCTCTTCTTACCGTAAATCTCTCCCGAGTAATCACAGTAATTTACTAGTTGCACTCTCCCGAGATACACTGCTTGCTTTATTTAACACAATTCACTTTAGATTACACCCACGGCTTCGTTATCCCTAATCCCGCCTTTAAACCCTCGGTTATTGATCCCTCATATACTTTGGGAGTGGTGTTGTTCAACAATTACCTAAATATGCACTCTCTCCCGAGTTATGCACACTAAATAGGCACAGCTAATTGAGGATCCTGTCAATTAACTACAACAAACACATAGTTGAACAAATAGAGATTGGAACTAGCAATTTGTATTCACATAAACAAGAAGTTCATCCCCCAATAGGTTCCATCAAAACCTTAGACAAAGGATTTAGCTACTCATAACAATGGGTAAACAAACTAAAACAATATTCATCATAAAACTTGCAAGAAAAGAAGAAAGATGTTTTTTTGGGTGATCTCTCACAATTGTTTTCCTTGCTAAAATATTCTCCAATACAATCCTTGCCTCCTTTGAGCGAAGTCTAGTATTTAAAATAGGGTTGTGGGCTAAAAATCCCGTGTTTTGCACTTAAGTCCCTGAACTTTTCCGCCTCTGCCGTGGTTCTGCCGCGGTCGCGGTCAAACCGCGGCCACACACCTTCTCTGAATCTCAATTTATCCACGACGGTCGCGGTGGAACCGCGGCAGTCCTTCTTCAGGCTTGGCTTGAGCTGCTTCGCTTGGTTCATTTGGCAAAATTTTACGATTGGCCTCTTTTTCTCCATATTTGATCCCAAAAGTACTCCATAGCCTTCTCTTGTCATATATCACCTGCAAAGCATGAAAAACACTAATCAGAGCATTTTGTTATCACTTTTATCATCAAAACTATACAAGAAGGTGGTTCTTTAGGGCCTAATTATAGTTAAATTCACCTATTATCAAGTTCTTTGGTTTTATTGAGTCTTAAGTTAGAAAATGTCATGAGTTCACTTCTACTCAATCAATATTTTTAACCACAAAGACTCTCTCAAATATTTGCAAAAAATATATGCTAGTTGAGGTTCGAAACTCCGACCTCTTATAGCAAAATCACTCACATAACTAATGCGTCAGGAGATAATCCGTGTCAAGTGGTGTCAATTTTTTCTACTTATCCGTTTCCTCACAGTATTAATACATATATTTAATAACAAAATTTCGACGAAGCGGTGTAACGTGACATCGCTTCATTGAACCTGCGTTGGCCCCTGCGGCTATCCCTACACTAATTGGAATAATACAAATTATTTTTGCTTTGAAGATAGAGAAATTATATTTTTATCCCAACTTTTGCCATCTTCACAAAATAGATTAATTCGCATGTCTTGATCTTTTACAAATAAATGACTTTTGAGAAAAAAATTATTTTTTGAAAGTAGCCGAGGGTCATTACCCATACTAATTTTTTTCACTATTTTCGACTCTTCACCTAATACCATTTTGTAATAGCTCCTTAGAGTGGAATATGCATAATTAGGATCGTGGCCTAATTTTAGTCGACAAAAAAGTCCTTAAAAGACAAAATGGTTTTACTTAATGAGTTAGAAAAATATTTATTTTCTAACCAGTACCAGAAAGCCACCGTAATGTCATGCCCAATCATAACCAAAATTTCTATAGAAAAAAGGTAAGATTCACACAGCCAGGCCCTGGTAACTTATCTGGATGCATATGAAATACAGCTTTGCGTAAAAGATTTTTTCTTGTAGCAAGACATCATAAAATTAATCTTCAACTTACTAACTGTATACGGTCAAAATCATATGCCTTCGATCTATAGGCTCGAGGGGTCGCCTTAAGACCGAGTTCAGGCAAGGTCGAGTTCGAGCCCGATGGACCAGACTTGAGCTCGAAGATAGGATGTAATGCCCGATGATCGAAGTACGATGAACACCGAAGCCGAGTATGCTCGACCTCGAAATGATGCCGTTATGAATTTCTAACAGAATGAGCGAGACTCCTGCCACGTCCCCAAAATCATGGCGAAAATTCCGGAATAGAATTGTACGATTTCGTACTAGGCGGTTAGATAGCTGTCCCAATAAGATTCCTTACTGTAAATGGAAATTTACCTTATTTAGGGTTCCCCTATTATATAAAGGGGATCCCAATCATTTGTAAACATCATCTAATCGTTGGTAAAGAATATAATATCTTACTTTTCTGGATCATTGTTCATCAGACTTGTCTTTTCTCTTTATTGTTCCTACTTTATTGTTCTTGGTTCATCTCGAGGTCACTAAGCTCGAGGTCGAAACTCCTTAAGTATACTGGTTTGATTCACTTATTTCTTTCATTTATGCTTCACACTTCTTGATCATTAATTGGTATTGAACTAAATCACATATCTTTAAAACCACAAATCAAATTTAATTGTTACTCGTATTTTCGAGGTAAACAGTTTGGCGCCCACCGTGGGGCTAAAGACAATAGTGATTATTTCATTATTGATTCTCATTACACACGTTATTTTTACACTTTTTCTTGTCAAGATTTTCTGATTCTCAGGATTAAACATTTCAAACTCACAAAATGCACCTGTTCATGACAACGAAAGTCTTGGATTTGATGGGGAAAACAACAATAGGGGTCGGTGTACCACCGATAAACCCTGGGGAAGCGCCGAATGTGGAACCAGTTGACGTTAGTTCGCACATTGCTTTGAATGCATATCTAAGCGCAGACCCCGGAGGGAGTGTACGCAGGGAAGCCCGATCTGGGGGCCAAGGAACACCAGGAATAGGAGATGGGGGAGTCAGCCTCCAAGTGATATTCGAGATGCTGCAAGCTCAGCAGATTGCTATCGCTCAACTTTAGAGTCAGAATAAAACTCCGAGAACAGCTGAACTAGAAAACACTCGACGTGCTGAACCGGAGCCAGAGAGGTCGAACGAAAATGGCTCGAGGACTGATCCCACCATTATGAGAATGCTCGAAGAGCTCACCAAGAGGATCGAGTCCAGGAAAAAGAAGATTGAAGACAACGACAAAAAAGTGGAAACTTATAACTCCCGTATAGACCAGATACTGGGGCACCTCCAGTCTTGAAGGGTTTAGATGCCAAAAAGTTCATACAAAAACCGTTTCCTCAGAGCGCGGCTCTGATGCCCATTCCTAAGAAGTTTCGCATGCCCGATATACCCAAATATAATGGGACAACCGACCCTATCGAGCATATTACTTCATACACTTGCGGGATCAAAGGAAATGACTTGAATGACGATGAGATCGAATCAGTCTTGTTGAAAACGTTTGGAGAAACATTGTCAAAAGGAGCTATGATTTGGCATCACAACTTGCCTCCTAACTCTATTGATTCGTTTTGGTATGTTAGTAGACGCTTCGTGAAAGCACACGCCGGAGCCATAAAAGTGGAAACGAGAAAATCGAACGTCTTCAAGATAAAACAAAGGAACAACGAGATATTGAGGGAGTTCGTGTCTAGATTCCAGATGAAGCGTATGGAATTACCACCGATCTCGAATGACTGGGCAGTACAAGTTTTTATGCAGGGTTTGAATGAAAAGAGTTCGATTGCGTCTCGACAATTAAAGTAGAATCTGATCGAGTATCCAGCTGTGACGTGATCGAACATACATAATCGTTACCAATCGAAGATTAGGGTCGAGGACGACCAGTTGGGAGCCCCCTCGGGTTCAGTTCATCCTAACAGGTCGGCAGCTAACCCCCCGAGGGATACAGACAGGGAATCGAGGTCAAACAAAGAATGGTATCAGCCATTTGTCGATCCAAGAAACAATGGTTCAGGCCGTAACGCTCCTCGGAATGATCGGAGAAACGATCGAGGTCAAAGCTCTCGGGGACTCATGAGTAGGAGCGGGTTCGATAAACACACCGACCCCGCGGAGGCACCTCAATTGTCAGAGTGTAATTTCAGTGTAGACGCATCAGGTATCGTGTCAGCTATTGGAAGAATCAAAGACACCAGGTGGCCCAGGCCCATACAAACCGATCCTTCTCAGAGGAATCCAAACTTGATGTCTAAGTATCATGGCACACATGGCCATAAGACCAAAGATTGCAGGCAGCTAAGGGAGGAGGTAACTCGGTTTTTCAACGAGGGCCACCTTCGAGAATTTCTCAGTGATCGAGCTAAAAACCACTTCAGGGAGAGAGATGCATGAAAAAATGAGCAGGAAGAACCACAACATGTAATCCACATGATCGTTGGCGGTGTCGATGTCCCGCAAGGACTTGTGTTCAAGCGCACCAAGGTATCGATNAGAGCTTCATTTGAATCCTTTCATCTTTTCCGACCCCTACGAGCTTATCACAATAAGTTCTCAGATGAACCTTGGGATCACCCGTCCCGTCAAACATTTCGAACTTGGGAGGTTTGTAACCCTCCAGCTTTTAAATAAAATTCAAGTTAAACGTGTTCTAGTAGATCCAGGTAGCTCAGCGAACATAATCAGATTGAGGGTCGTAGAATAGCTCGACCTATAGGTTCAGATTGTACCTGCAAGGGAGATAATCCTGCCAGTCAACGTAGCCGGGACCATACAAGATACAAAATTCCATGTCATCGAAGGAGACATGAGGTATAATGCACTTCTCGGGAGACCATGGATACACAACATGAGGGAGGTACCTTTAACTCTTCATCAAATGATGAAGTTCCTAATGGAGGATGGTGTGAAAACGGTATACGGAGAGCAACATGCTGCAAAGGAAATGTTTGTAGTCGATGAAGTGACGCCGATACCAGAGCCTTCAACCTCGGAGAAATCGAGCATAAAAGGTAAGCAGGCGACCAAATAGCAATCACCGCCCCTTGCCTTGACGGAATCGGAGCAACAGGTAATCGAAGACGAAAAGAGGATTTCCTTACTCCTCGAACCTTCATCATTCCCAAAGAGTCCGATGCAACCAAATCAACTGTCGAGGAACTGGAGTAGGTCATACTGATCGAATACATGCCCGAGAGAAAGGTATACCTGTGAACGGGATTAACCCTCGAACTCAGGAAAAAACTCATTCAATTTCTTATTGATAATATGGATTTCTTTGCTTGGTCCCACTTAGATATGACAGGGATTCCGCCGGAAATAACAACACATTGGTTAAGCCTCGACCCCAGGTTCAAACCGGTAAAGCAAAAAAGGAAGCCCCAGTCCGAGGTGAAACACGCATTCCTAAAGGACGAGGTAACCAAACTCCTTAAAATAGGGTCTATTCGGGAGGTAAAATACCCAGAATGGTTAGCCAACGTAGTTGTAGTTCCTAAAAAAGGAAATAAACTTAGAATGTTCGTAGATTACAAGGATTTAAACAAAGCATGTCTGAAAGATTCGTTCCCATTGCCCAACATCGATCGTATGATCGATGCCATGGCCGACCAGGAGATCTTAACTTTTCTCGACGCCTACTCCGGGTGCAATCAAATTCAGATGAACCCGGAGGACCAGGAAAAGACTTCGTTTATCACTAAATTTGGAACTTATTGTTACAATGTAATGCCCTTCGGGCTAAAAAATGCAGGAGCTACATATCAACTCCTAGTTAACAAAATGTTCGAAGAGCAAATAGGTAAAACAATGGAAGTTTACATTGATGATATGTTGGTTAAGTCCCTGCGCGCGGAGGACCATTTAACTCATTTGCAGGAAACATTCAAAATTTTGAGAAAGTACAACATGAAGCTTAACCCGGAGAAATGTTCCTTCGGAGTCGGCTCGGGTAAGTTCCTCGGTTTCATGGTCTCGAATCGGGATATCAAAATTAATCCCGACAAGATCAAGGCCATCGAGGATATCACGGTCGTGGATAGTGTGAAGGCCGTGCAAAGGCTGACTGGACGAATAGCTGCTTTGGGTCGATTCATTTTGAGGTCATTATCGCGCCCCCTTTTTCCTCACGGAGTCTGGGTTTCGACATTTTTGGGACAACTCCTTTCCTTTTGGAATTGGGTAAGAGATTTGAAGAGTCACCACCTAACGGATTAAGGTGCGTTACGGCACCTAGAACAAATAACTCATGTACTAGATTACATCACCAGAGATTGAGTAAGGGCTCTAAATTACCTTGAGAGGAAGGTGTTAGGCACCCCTCGAGGTCCACAACGGTGGGTCCCGGCCAAACTCAATTTAAGCGAATTAGTCCTTAAGGAAATAAAGCAGTTTAAACAAATAGAGATTATTTTAAAACGGGAATTAAAGGGGTCCTAAGTTTATTAGCCTATAGGATCACTTCTATGCAATACTCGGTAGCCTTCCCCAAATTGAGGTGTTACACGTAGCATTAGCGCACAGGTCATTATCTCCTTTACTACCCAATTACCCTCCCTTTTTCGGTTATTACCTAAGCGTTCTAATAACATCCAGTACGTACCTTATGCGTGCACTACCTGTCCCTTCCCTCTGGCCCTAGAGGTGTTTAGGACCTCTATTTAAGGCGGTTCTAGACTCACCTATGTTGTTTAAAAGGAGAAAATTAAGCGACAAACAAACAAGTAGGACCGTCACATAAGGAGCAATTAAGTGGGCTCATGTTAACCTCCACAAATAGACAAACAAATGCACGCTGTTCAAACAAGCAATTTTAAATGATTTTAGGATCCTATAGGCAGGATATCTAAATGAGCACAAACAGAATATACAGCAGTTTTATTAAAGTGAGCAGACACTACCTATCAGTTTGCCTACTGATTTTGTTAATATCCTAAATCCGGGCATATTTCAAACAAGCAATCCCAGTTTTTAGACCCAGAATTTTAATTAAAGGTTTGCCTAAGTGATAGTCGGGAAGAACCCCAGAGACATGGTATCTAAGCTGTAAACCAGTTACTGATTTTAGTAGGAAGATTTTATCTTTAAATCCTATAGGCATGCTTTCTAAGTGCTGAAACAGGTTACAAACATTATTCCCTATAGGCATGATATCTAAGTATTTAGACTGATTTTATATGTATTTCCTATAGGCATGATATCTAGGTGAGTAAAGGCGTTAATAAGTTGCCAAGCCAGTTCAATAAAGAATATCCTAGAAACATGATCTCTAATGCACACAGGGAGATTTTGGAAATATGGTTCTTTGAAGCAGAATTGGTAAATGGCCTAGAAGCAGGATTGCTAGGATGCAAAGTGTGAAAATTCAGGATTACAAGTAATGAGATAAGTCCTATAGGCATGGTTTCTAATGGCATGGTTTCTAACCGAATTTGATAAAAGATATATATAAAGATCCCTCCCCAGCTTTTACTAATAACCCCATATCTATTTTTACAAGGATTATTACATTATTACAGACCAATACAAGGATAAATCATTATACTATAGGGAGCCTTGGTAGGCCCAATGTCAATCTGGAAACCAGGCCTTCAAGCAAGCAAGTCTGATGTCCACAAGTAGTCCACAATACACCAAATGGGCTTCTGGTGTGTCAAAGTTCCCAAGGGCCTCAGGGACCCCGGGCATTGCTCACACCAGAACCTTTTCAAAGAAACAATTTTGTAAAGAGTTTGGAAGGCCAGCCCCAGTGTGTCAGAGTTCGGAGGAGTCTCATGGACCCTAGGTAGTGCTCACACTGGGGTGGCAGGACCCTAGATAGCTAAGAGTAAGAGTTTGAAAACAGTATACAAGGGTAGGGGATAGTTTTATGAAAAAAGAGTTTATTTTCAGAAGTGAATAGAAACAAGTTGCAAACAGAACAGAACCATATTTCAGCAGATTGATTCAGATATAGTTGCCAGTAGTTAAACAATCATAACAAAACGGGAACACTGGAATCATAGACAGAACAGGGTCACAATTGAGTTAAACAAGGTTTCACATTGCCGGAGTTGACTTAGTCTATTAACTATTACTAGGTGGAATCATATAGACATGTATTTAGCAGAGAGAAACATGCTGAAGTCAAATGACTAATCAGACAGCCATACAGAAAAGGTAGCAGGAATTTAAAGCACATTATTCTTGAAAGAAGTACACAGAAACCATGAATTGATCAGGAACATGCTAAGGTAAATTATCAGCACATAAAAATAGGACAGGAAGTAGGGCATGTTAGTTAAGAAACAGGTAAACAAGTGTCATGGATCAAACAGGAATATGCTCAAGTTTACTAACCATACTAACATATAAGACAGGAAAGTTAAACAGGAAATAAGTCAATGTCTGGTTA